>NC_135498.1:5959085-6224085 GCF_052857255.1 Amblyomma americanum
CCCTCCACTTCGCATCTCTTTCTTCCTGTCTTCTTTCACTCCCTCCTTTCTCCCTTCCCTTAAGGCGTGGTTCAGGTGTCCGCCGAGATTTGTGAGACAGATACTGTGCCATTTTTGCTCCCCAAAAACAAATTTTACAGACGATTTGTCACCCGCCGCGGTGGCTCAGTGGTTAGGGCGCTCGGCCACTGATCCGGAGTTCACGAGTTCGAACCCGACCACGGCGGCTGCGTTTTTATGGAGGCAATACGCTAAGGCGCCCGTGTGCTGTGCGATGTCAGTGCACGTTAAAGATCCCCAGGTGGTCGAGTGAGTGAGTGAATAAAGTTTATTGCTCTAATAAAGGAGTCTTGCTGCTTGCCCGGAGATTGCCGATGTCTTCCAGGCTGAGCGTGGTTGGCGCCCCTAGTCCAAGGCACCACTGTCCCTGGTCATCTGGCATGCGCGGCTCACTAGGTCTCTTTGGACCTTGAGCTGGCTGCTGGTTAGCCGGTCCTCCCACTGCTCCGCATTTGACTCTTTGTTACCTCGGAAAGCTACATTGTGTATGCATTCCCATGTGATATGATACAGCGTGGGGGTTGCCCCGCACTACGAACATGTATCCCTATACTGCTCCGGATACATCTTATGTAGAATGTGAAGGTTGTGGAAGGCTCCTGTTTGGAGTCTTCTCCAACATGTCGCTTCATATTGTGTTAGCAGAGGATGTGGCTGGGGATATTTGCGTCTTCTGCTTTTGATGAGGTTGAGGATAGCTGCGTACGTGAGCTCTACCGTTATCTCCGGGCCGTCCGAGGCGTTTGACGCCCCAGCACGGATAGTAAGCTCGCGAGCTAGCTTGTCCGCCTTCGGATTGCCTTCGACTCCGCCGTGCCCGGTACCCAGTAGGTCCTATGTTCGATCTTTTCGTTGGTTCGCTGCGTTTTCAAGAGAATCCTTAGTGCTTTCTTGTTGATTCTTCCTAACATGTAGCGTCTGCACGCCTCTTGGGAATCTGTTATGATTGTGAGAGATTTGTTGGTGCGATAACCCTCGGCTGCCGCTGGAGCTACGGTGATCTCCTCTGCCTCATTTATCGTCCCATCTCTCGTGGATGCGCCGCTGATGAGGCCACCCTCCTTTGTTGTGACAACCGATACCGTTTTCTTGATGCTTTGGCTACGAGTCCACGGGCACAGAGTGACGTCAGTGTTGACTACCTGATCTTATGTGGCAATCTTCGCCTCTACATATGCAGCCCTTGCCTGTCTTCTGGCTGCGTGTAGATTTGGATCCATACTCCTGGGTATAGGGCTAACCTGGTAGGTTCGACGTATTTCGTCTGGGATGTTTGCCGATCTATCCTCCATGTCCAGGACCCCCTTATAGTTCAGCCTTCCTTGGAGGGCCTTCCCTGTTGCCGAGTTCCTTAGCCTTTGTATCTGCGACATGACTTGTGCCCTGCTTAACTCGTCGAACATGTTGTGCAGCCCCAGTTCTGCCAGCTTGTCGTTCGACGTGTTTCTGGTTAAGCCCAAAGCTGTCTTGTAGGCTCCTTTGATTGGGACCTCTGCCTGATTTTCTTCACTTTTCAGGTGGTCGAAATTATTCCAGAGCCCTCCACTACGGCACCTCTTCCTTCCTTTCTTCTTTCACTCCCTCCTTTATCCCTTCCCTTACGGCGCGGTTCAGGTGTCCAACGATACATGAGACAGATACTGCGCCATTTTCTTTCCCCCAAAACCAATTATTATTATTATTATTATTATTATTATTATTATTATTATTATTATTATTACAGACAATTTGAACAGTGAATAGGACTGTTCACAGCATGAAATGGCGTACCCTCTACATGCATACAGGTACACGACAGGCATGGTGAGTTGCGCCGCCTCTTGGCTATTCTGACATCGCAGGCAGGTGCATGTGAGGAAGCATGTGGCGCCGGTACACAGCTTTCGCGTCCGAACTACATATTCAACATTGAGATCCTATCCAAAACTGAGGGTCCATCGGTGCCTCCTGGTTCACGTATGCGAATTCAACGCTACGAAACTTGCAACGGCCGTAACGTAAGCTCGCATTAGTTGTGCGGAGGCTTCGACGAGTGGCGCGTACCAAAGCGCAATTCTCTCATTCCTGCCGACAAGGAGCAAGTCCGAAACGCCATCGGGACAGCGCGACGGAAGAGAGGTCGTGTTGACGAATGAATCTGTCGGGCTTGGCGTAACAGGATCTAATCGCGCAACATACACCGCACGCGAAGCACTCGCATCGTTTAGACGAATAACAAAAGCATGTACCCTTTGTGAGGTTGTTTCGCTGAGGTGGTAGCACTGCGGCTTTCGAGCAACGCTGTCACAACGCCTCACGTTTTCTGCCGCCGAACGTGAAGTGACGAATTCCATTCTCGGTGGTAGCGGCCGACGTACTTCTCAGGTGGAGTGTTCGTACGCATGCGCAGAGACCATAGCATGCCGAAATGGCAGAGCACGGAAATAAACCTTGCAGTGCCTGTCTTAATACATGTGGAGCCCCACGCACAAAACTCACAGCAGCACCTAATTAGTTATCTGTTATGTCTTTGCATGAAGTGACGTGAGTTCCGGTCTAATGACGTCACTTCCATCCAGCCAGTGGGCGATCTTAATTACTAACGACGCATTTTGACTCCAAGAGGGTTCTAAAGCTATCAGATTAATAATGTCCCACATACGATCGCATACCCGCAGTGGTAGTTAGCTGGGAGACGTCCAACTATTGCGAGGCCCTCCCATCGCTATGACCGGAAGTGGCGCTGGTGAACGCTCGCAAGGTTAAGCTAGACGTAATACAAAACACCTCTAAAGCGGAAGGGAATACTTCCGCCACAATAGCTCACATTTGGTCGAGCACTGCACGCGACATGCCCAGGGGCAGTGGTTAAGACCCCACCAGTGGAATGTAGTTTTCTTTCCTTCGTCTTTGTGTAATCATATCCCGTTTAAAATGATTGCCAAGCTGTTTCCTCCTCCAACCAACAACAGCATAATAAAGCAACATTATCCTATGCATTCCTTGGATTGAATTATTGTTCGGCTCTTTCGTATTTAGAGATCCATGATTGAGGTTTATGTAACTGGTTGCGCAAGCCGCATCACGCAAGTCTGATTGCTCCATCACGAGTTGTTGCGTGTCAGTTTGCGTTCACTTATCTTCTGCCAGAATCAACGCAATCACTTCTTCCCTACAGCCTATATGCTCACAGCATATGCTTTGTAATCCCATATGTTGCGACCTCGAACAGAGCGGCGATACTTGCAGCCACCGCAGCGGAAAGCTAGCTGCGCTTCCTTCCAGACGCAGCTTGCGACACGAATCGAAAAAGGTAACGTGCCGGTTGTAGCTGACAAGCTGCTTTGCAAACGCAGCAAACCCGGTCAGGTGGGCTCTGTTGTAGGGCGGCGCGCAGATAGCGGAACCGGCTTCGGCGGATTTCTTGCTTTGGCTAGAGGTATAGCTATGTCTCCTGCGCAGACAGGACTTTACAGTATCCCCTGGTTTCGTGGGCACATTTTATGCATGTTCCGAGCTCATGTTTTTGCGGCCTTGTTTTAAAACAAACAGGGCACTTCACATCTCGGGGAGCGCAATCACGAAGTTGGAGGAGTTGCCTGTAAAAAATGGTAGGAAGTTGATTGCCGACATTGAAAATGGGTTCTTGTGTTCGACAGCACCTGAGCGTGTCTGATTATCTCATTCGTTATGTACATTTAATGCTGTTTCCCTGCCGATGCAGGGTTTGCTTCTGCCTTTTTTTTTGTCCGTGTCACTCTTACCTTTGAGGCAGTATACCAGCAGCGCACAGTTTTTGATTTTGCTGGCAGGTGTTCCCACGGCAAGAGCAGGAAAGAGATTCGGTCAGCGCAGTCGTCTCCCTTCCTCGGTCTTGTCCGTCGTCTGACAATACTGCACACAACAAAATGATCGTATCCATGTGCCGCAGGTAACTATTTGACCCAGATTGAAGGTTACCGCTCACATTCCAATGCCTCGCTGCATGGTAAAAGGCGTTCCTTCTTCTCAAGATAGCTGAGGGCTTTCTTAGTTTTCTACTCGGAAGATTTCACGTCTCTCGTTGCACTTGGTGCAGTTAGGTCAGCAGATAGTTGCTTTAGTTCACTGCCTCAGTTATTAGGACCCTAACGTATGAATATGTGTGCTTTTTATCGTTAGTTGGAGAGGCTGGCGTACGTCAAAAAGCTACTGCATGCACAAAACTATACTATTAAAACACACACACACGCACGCGCACACAACGACATTCGCAGACCTATAGAAAAGGCCTTTGGCGGTCTAGAGAGAGGACGTCGTGTCTTCTCTCGGGCGCTGCGCAACGGTGACACAAAACGCTTGTACAGCTGAAGCACTGATTAGTGGCTGCGATCGCAGTGCAGTCCTGAGCGGCCTCCGGGAGGCCTAAAACAACCTCATAGTCGAGGAATGCATCCGCAGGACGCTGGTTGCTACTGCTGGGGAAGTGCATTCCCACCAAACACGCTTGCGGCAAGGTGAAGCATCATTGAACCGTTCTTCTGCTCTTTTTACAGAAGCTTAAAGAAGCTCGTTCATTCTGTCAAGGCTACCTTGTTTGCCATCATCATTTTATTTGAGGCAGTCTGATACAAACTGTTTCGGGACACACCATAGGATAATGCCCGGAAAGGACCAAACGTGAACACTCTTCGTCTTCTTCTTCTTCCAAGCTCAGCCAGATAACATAGGTAATCTATCCTGCTACCCGCGCGGCCATTTATGCGATGTATACGCTGTATACATGATCCTGTACAGCCTTTGGCAAAAGTAAAAAGCCCAAAGTGTTCGTGGAAGCCCTAATATTCTGAGGGATGAGTATGGGTGTTCCTCGCTCCTTCAAGGGATTCAGAACGCTGACTACGCATAACGAGCCACGTTAATTAAGCATGGTCCAAAAGGAAACCCCTTGGGTTTCTTACTTTTGACACAGACTGTACACACTGTGCGCCTATAAAGACACGGGGGATCATTTAGCTCATCCGGGAAAGCTTGGGCCTGGATGAGCAGCTCAACAGGGCGGACGCAAAATTGAGTTCTCTAAAATGAGGCAATCAAGCAACACAGTGCATTTCTGCGCTAAACAGTGCAGTGGGATATCAAGGTTTATTGGTTCTGGGGGTACCATAGGACGGCTTCTTTGTGGCTTCGGACTAGGTCAGTCGCAGTTGGACCAACTGGACTGTCGTCGATTGCACACGCCATCGTGCCAGCTGGGCTCAACGCTGAAGAGAGTCCTGGCGCCAGCGACCGTCGTCGGCGCGGCTCTCAAACAGGTTCTTCCTTCTTGGCGGCAACGGATTCCCTCGCCGCCGACCGTTGTGTGCTGGCCGGCGTGCGCGCCGCCTAGCGGTACACCTGTCCCAAGGGCAGTCGGGCCCCTGCTTCCTGGCGAGTGCGGCGGCGCGGTGCCGTACCCGTTCCGCGGGGCGCCTAACCAAGCACGCTGTATACGACGGTCCAGTGCTCATCGCTACATCCGCGCTGCTTCTCCGCGCGCGAAGCGACGCACGTTCCTCTGGTGATCGGTGCTGAGTGGCGGCAGCCTGGGTGACTCTGGCAGGCCGCCTGTCCTGTCAGCGTGCCTTCCTTTTAGTTCGCCGCTGTTTGCGGAACGTCGGGTCGGAGCGCACGGGTTATTAGCGGCAGCGGTGGACGTCCTGTGGAGCGCGCTTCTTTCAGCCACCCCAAGAAGAATGGAGCCCGTTGTTCGTTGGCCGGCTTGTTACGGACGTTCAACCTGCAACGTGAAGAGGCCGTGAATGCATTGTGAGGCGTGCGTGTTTGACTTCGCGAGTCTAGGCTACTGCGCGCGAACCGTTCAGTTCCAGAGGCCGCGACGGTTAATTGCGACTATTTGCGTCGCGTGTGTGAATCAAAATTAGCAACGAGCAGTATCGTTGCGCGGAGCCCCCTGTGATATCGGCTTTTCGGAAAAGCCGGTGGAAAAGTGCCAGGTCACTGCAGTGTCACTTTTACATGCGCCTAACGGCCGCAGTGCTCAGACGAGCGCATCCAAAACCAAGGTCGGAAGGCAGTGGAAGACACGCACGCGGAGACAGCCGCCATCCAAACTGCGCTGGTGACAAGCAGCGCCATTGTTTCGGAAGCCCATCCTGTTCCCAGGGACGGCGCTGTCTGGTTCCTCTGAGTGTTTCGCTGTCGCACGGTGTTTTATTCTATTCCTTCTTTTCGTCACTCTTCTTCCGGCGAGCTCGCGTGAACTACGTGAGAAAGCCGGCCTAGAGCTCACACAGTGTGCACATCTCCTTCCCTGACGTCTTGGATAAGTGCTCAAGGGACACAGAAGTCGCTGTGCAGCGGCAGGTAAGAGAGTCATTTGATCAGTGTTTTTGAGCGATGGTTTTGTCGAATGTTTCTCTGTTGCAAGAGGCCCCGGCGTCGTGGTATGTCGTAATTGAAAAGCAACGCGGTCATCATCCGTCGAACTCATTTCGAAGGAAGCTTTATTTGCTCATTCAAAGAAAACTTGTACACAGTATTTACGTACTGCACTTACGTGGTTATTAAAGTGGTGCACTTGGCACCGCAACGAATTATTTAGCTAGAGAGGAGATACTTCCTGCAACCTGTCCTTGTGTAGTTCCTGTGTGATCCAGTGGGCCTGAACCATGATCCCGGTAGTTTTTGTTCTCCTTTCTTAGTGCCAGATGACGGCGGAGGGTCTCGGAGGTTATTTCATCTTTTCCACGAACGCACTCGAGGCTTTACAGTAAGGTTGTTCGTAGAACGGCGCCCATACGTTTTTGTTCTTGAGTTTCTGGCGCCTCCGCCGCAGCGGTGTATGTTCCATTTGCGGAATTTCTCATTTTAGGGAAGAATTTCACGAGTGAAACTGAGAGAAAAGGGAGTGGTTAGGGAGTTCCTAGGAAGAGAAAGTTGATCCTTTTTTCCTAACTGCAGAACATTTCAAACTGCTGTAAGGAAAAATGGCAAGAAACGAGGATTTTTCGGTCTAACTGAAGGTATTTTCGGTTACGGTATGGAACATCACGCTCGGTAGCCCAGCGAGGGATTCGAATCAAGATTGCATGTCTGAAACAATCAAACAACAGCATTATTTTACACGAACGTATGTACAGTATTGTTCAAAAGTTTTAAGGCCAAAGTCTTTTCGCTTCAGCCCCATAACAGAGCCATTACGGCACTATTGAAGACCGAATGACCTTGAAATGCTAGCAGAAGGTTCCTTCCTGCGGTAGAAAGCTTCCTGCTTGATTTGTGTTTTGAATGATCCGCTGCACGGAACAATCTAGGAACATTCATATCGCTGATGCTGAACGCTGTTGCCTTAAAAATTTTGACCAAGACTGTGCATATTTTAGAGAGCGCAGGAATAGACGCGGACCAGGTTACAATGGTGCAATGGGGATGGTCGAACAATTTTGGTCGTAATGTAAGTAGGCAACATGCATTGCAAATACATGTCCATGGAAACTGTTGTAACGTTTGCAATTCCGAAATTGTGTCTGTTGGCAAACAAAGTTATCTGTTGATATGACGCGATGTCTTTACAGCTAAGACGCCGGCACAGGGATTCCTAACGGTCGATGTCTTCCTGAACTGGGTCGGTGTTACTCTGCATTCTACAATATCCAGAAAAAAAATCTTTAGCCGGCAGTACTCAGTTAAAGAGGTACGGGCGCAAAATCTCGAACGCAAACAAACAATATGATTTGCTTCATGGGCGTAAGGATACATCTTCTAGCAAGTTTCAGTCGAAGGCGTTCAGTGGGACATAGTTTAATTTGACTCTAAGCGTTGTCCGAGGAGCCACGCGGCGTTCCAAAGTGCATCAGGTAATGTGAAGGTGCACTTGCCCAAATTGCTGTGACGTCACCGAACCCAGTGGTTGTCAACAAGAACAGCTTGTGCTTGTCAGTGACGCTGAAGTCATCAGAAATGTGATAGTCCAGGTTGGCGGATCGACCATGACGTCAGTGTGTACTTCAGCGCTGGTGCCGACGAAGATCAAACTGCCGGTGCAAAATCGTTTGTATTTAATTATCAATGATGCATACTGATGTTTTGAGCTCATTTTCATGATTTGTAGGCAGGTAGGCCTATTTCAAAGCAAAAAAATCGATAAAACGAACTCCCAAAAGCATTGTGTTCGTACCCGTTTTATTTATTTATTTATTTATTTATTTATTTATTTATTTATTTATTTATTTATTTATTTATTTATTTATTTATTTATTTATTTATTTATTTATTTATTTCAATGCGTACAAGTCGCCCGTTGGGAATTGCTGTATGGGGGGACAAACGCAAAGACAAATTCTAAGGGTATTTCTTGTTCCTCTTTGTGGTGTGCTAAGATAACAAAATAAAATGAAGAGAATGCAACCCTGGCTCGTGTTACTACATTTCAGGGAACGACGTTTAAATATGTTTAGCACATCGTCTTCCTGGATGACCTGCCCCCGGCTACATGCTCGATTACTGTTCTCTATATAACACCGATAGCTAAATTCTCGCAAATACCGTAATTGCTGGTACACATTCCACGGAGTACACACGCTTAAAAAAATGGAAGTTTTTCTGCTTTGCGGACTGTATCTACCACCGCCGACTTCACAGTGTTTTGTTTTCAAAATTGAAAATCATAACATGCACATTCCAACATGATTCTCAGTTTCGGACTACCAAGCTGTTTTTTTTTTTTGTGCAGTCAAACTTTCACTGTGGTACTGTCGTGCAAGGTGTTGGTTTGGTTTGGTTTATGTGGGTTTAATGTCCCAAAGTGACTGAGGCTATGAGAGACGCTATAGTGATGGGCTCCGGAATAATTTCGACCACCTGGGTTACTTTAACGTGCACTGACATCGCACAGCACACGGGCCTCTAGAATTTCGCCTCCACCGAAATTCGGCCGCCGCGGCCGGGATCGAACCCGCCTCTTTCGGGCCAGCAGCCGAGCGCCATAACCACGCAGCCACCGCGGCGGCTCAGGGTATTGGTTTTAGGCGTGTTTGATGGCACTTACTGGCGTCTTTATTTCGAAGAATGTCGTTCACCGCTCTTAT
This sequence comes from Amblyomma americanum, assembly GCF_052857255.1. Classification (NCBI taxonomy): domain Eukaryota; kingdom Metazoa; phylum Arthropoda; class Arachnida; order Ixodida; family Ixodidae; genus Amblyomma; species Amblyomma americanum. Next base: position 5,968,193 of record NC_135498.1, read on the forward strand.
TTTTAAATAGAAGACAATTCGCGTGGCCTATCCGGGCACCTTAATTACTTCCACAACGCCTGCACTGCTTGGAGTTGCACCCCACAGGAAAGAAGAAAGTGAGGCACATGGGTAGCGATCCATGCTAAAAGAATCGTGTTCACCGCATTGTGCCCTTCTGGGGTCAAACGGGTTCAACATATTCCTGCAGATGGTGCCTGCGGACTTATGCGAATTGCTGGCAATGTTGCCACTTTCTTTTTATTAGACATAGTTGACCCTTGCGTACTGCGTACCTAGTGCGGGTGATTTTGTAACTTTTTTTTTTCTATTAGGAACAATTGAGCCCTGCGAACTGTACATCATGTGTGGGCAATCTTGCATTTTTTGTTGGTCAGAATTGAGCTCTGACTGAAGTCCGCAAGCTTCGATGCGCAGATTTAGATGTCAGCCAGAGATGTAGGGCCGCATTTAGTCGAATAATGCACGCACTTTATTTTCCATAAAATCTCCGAATTTTGGTGGGGGGGGGGGGGGGTGTTCATAACGCAGGGTAAAATATTGAGAAGAAGTTGAAGCGGTAGAAACGGAACAAAACCACGTTGGAGGAATAAATACTTCATTCGTAACTACTTCATCTTCAAAATAACCCACAGCGCACCTTCAGTAGAGCTGAGTCAACGACTTTTATATTAAACCCGTAAGTATAATTCGCGTAGCGGCTCATAATGATGTCTGAAGACAAAACAACTAACAGTTCACTCTAGGCCAACTCCCTGTATTCAGCGCGAAGCCCCACTGCAGCATGTTTTTACAACCTTTAGTCTGACTGATCTGGTGTCCGCTGCTTCTCGGTTTGCTTCCGCGATTGCTTCTCGAAAAATGTTTCTCGCGGAACATTTTGATTGGCTGTTCGTACTGCAGGGTGACATATAGGCTGGTAGTCTTGGCATTCGACGGTAGGCGCTCTATATTGGTGTGCAGTTGTTCCGGTGTTCAAAAAAGGGCGCCTCCCAGCATTGACTACTGTCCCCAAAATACCGCACGTGAAAGAATGGGTAGCGCTCATTACGCGAGAAAAAAAATGCACTTTTTGACACCAAAGTAGAGAGTGCATTCATTATGAGAGTGCGTTCATTACCTGAATAAATACGGTACACCGGACCTCGCCTTATTTCAAGCGTCATATCTGATGTATCCGCTTCGTGTACTGTAAATGATAACCTGGAAAGAGTTTTCAGAACACACTTGGTGGTACGCCATAAATGGGCGCTCAGACATACGCTGTTTTGCCGCAAGTATAGAACAAGCGAATTTCCCCTGAAAATCGCTGCTTATTAAAGAACATAAACTAATGCAACTTCGTAGATTTTTCCAAGCGCTTGCCCGCGAGCGCAAACTTCGTAGCTGAGCAGACCCTGTTCTTTGTCTACAATGAGCGCGATATCGCTGACCTGCCAGTCTTTGCTGTCCCTGCTCATGAGCAGAGCGCACGCGACCTACGCTACCCTAATCTTCTTAAGTCGGCATAAAAAAGCCGCATCAGCGCATTTCGTGCCGAACATTCGTTCGTTTACGAGCGTCTCATCAACAACTTTCTTATAAAAATTATTTGGACATTCTACAGACTCTACATTCACTTTCGCTAAATCTTAGAGACAAGGCTATAGAGAATACACATCATATAAACAACCTGTTGACACTCAATAAATTTATGACCATACACTTTTAGTGAACTTTTTGTCTTCAGGAAGTCTACTGACTATGAATAGGCAAAAGGAAATATCCATAGGAAGGCAATAGAGTCCATAAGAAGGCTATAGAAAGTCTGTGGGCCATTCTTGTAAGGTCTGACTTGGGAGAGACGGACTACATGGTGCAAGGCCGGAACTTGTATCCAGGATACTGGACAGCTTTTATTTTTTCCGCGAGGGGACGCGGCACTACGCGGGTGCCTCCTCCAAAAGGCAAACTCGAGATAACGCACTCGCACAGCGGACCGGAGCTAAAGCCCAAAATCCCGGGGTTGCTTTCAGCGCCTGTCCTTCTTGGAAGCGAGGGCTTGCTTTTCCGCGCTAATTCTCCGTGCAAACGGAGCACCGGAAGCCCCTTTGACCCGGAAAACGAATTTTCAGCACCAACTCGATGAAGCGAGTGTTTGCTGATTGGAGCTGCATGTATTTGGCTTCTTGAATGCCGACCGGATGGAGATGATGACTGGGTTTCTGCGCTTAAGTTATTTGGGCCGGGACACCTCAGAGGTCGCCGTATATAGCAGCGAACTGTTGGCCGTCATTTGGTTGCTGAGAATTAGACGACCTCTTGTAAGGATTTCCTTTTGTTTCACTTCCGCTGGGAAGGCGTGCGCTTTTACTTTCATGGCCTTGGGCTGATGGCTGAGTCCGTGCTAAAAGATTAGTGAAATTGAAACCTTAAGTTGAACTGCGATGTTCTTTGTTCGTATTGGGAATGCTAAGCAACAACTGCGCGTGTGATTGTATAATAGAAAAAAAAATCGCCACCTTTAAGCTCGCTGAGAATGAAAAAAAAAACTCACTAGAAACGAAAAATATTTTACGCAGAAAGACCGAGGATTATTGAGACAGAGCGGAAAATGAAAATGAAACGCATGGCGATAATATTGTTTTCCTCTTTTTTTTTTCTTTTTATGCGTGTGCTGTAGACGAGTAAAAGAAATTTCGCCCAATGCGGCAGCCTAGCTCTCTTTCAGGGAACGCGGATGACAGGACTTACTTTCTATCGCAGCGACTGCTCACATTTGAAGGCAAACATTACATCAGTAAAATACGTTTGAAACGAAAAAGGAACCAAAAAAGAAGTTTCAAGGAAAAAGAGAGATGGAGTGAGCTATGGCGATGGCTGGACACATCACAGCTGTCGGTTCTTTCATTCATCTTCCGAGTGTCGCCATCTGATGGGCCGGCGGTCACATCAGTGGTGTGATCGTTTCGCCTGCTCTTCCACATTCAGCTTCTCCGTCGCCATGGCCTTTTGACACGGCGGACACACACACGGCGCTGGCACGTTCGAATAAAAATTTGAAGGCTTCGCTGCCTAAACGCAGGGAGGAAAAACGAAAGTGCGCGAAGGGCAAAAGCGGGGACCAAAGTGGTTTTCCTCGCCGTGACGAGGGTCGGAGGCCAAGAGAGAGTCGCCGACAGAGAAAACCAAGGGAGGCGACATGGGCCAGGGCGACGAACCTTTATTTTTGTTTCATTTTTAGTTTTCGCCATTTTTGTCGGTCTTCGTGCGTTATCTTTCTTTTTGTACAAACCTCGGCCAAGTAAATTTAGAACCCCAAAGAGGAGTGAGCGCCTGTTCACGAAGACGCATACACTCTCGCACGTACAGACACACACACTCATAAACTTGGTTCCTACGGCCAGTTGTTCGTGGAAAGGGCAGTAAGAAAAACGCACCATGTTTAAGGTGCCATACCCTGAACCAGGCTGTTAAGGCGTCGGTTAGGTATCATACTCCGCGGAGGGAGTGCGTTTTTGTCGTTGGCTGTCGCAGCATTTCTGTTATTCGTTCGTTCTTTGATTCGTTAGGTACTTCGTTCGTGGTCTCATTCGTTCGTTCTGAATTTGCGTTTTGCATCAGTGATCTAACTCAGCGTGTGTTCCGTTTGTTGCGGAGGGCTTCTTTTTCTTCTACTGCTGTGCTTATGACGGTGCATTTTAAAAGCTTGAAATGCTGCGAAAAACTAGGCGCTGGGGTCGCAAAACCTGGGCACTTTTCTCGGGTTGATTAGGAAGCCTCTGCGGCAGTCATAACCGCGTTGCAATTCGAGGCGCAACGCTCGTTCTATTTCCAAAAGGTTCGTATCAGGCAAGTCTCAATCACATTTGACCGCAGCATCGTAGGTGTGCCGTTGCTGCTTGCAGCCTTTTAGAAAATCTTACTTTTCGTACAAGCTTCGGTAAACTTGACACCCATGCCCTTTCACTTGCAGTGGCCGGTCATGCATGCATGCTTCCGCATTAAACCTCTGTGCCTGCAGCTGCTGGAAGGCAGCAGCTTTGACCAACCAGCCGCAAAACTCGGGCAGAATGGCGGATGCACACCATTTCGAGTATGTTGAGATATCTGTATATATTATTGAGTGCAGCCTAACTGAAGGCAGCGGGATCAGAAATTGAAAATCTTCGCTTATGGAAAAAGTTCCGACTTCTTAGGGCGCCTAGGAAGAAGTCGTTTTGTGAAAATGAAAATGACAGTAATTGCGTCACCCTAGTATATCTGGACACCTCAACCGCGTGGTAAGGAAAGAAGTGAAGAAGGGAGTGAATGAAGGGAGAGAGGAAGGGGTGGAGTAGTGGGTGGCTCTGGAATAATTTTGACCAACCGGGGTTCTTTAACGCGCACTGGCGCCGCACAGCAAGCGGGCGTCTTTTGTCGCTTCCATTAAATTGCAGCTCCGAGGCCGGGATTCGAACCTGCTACCTCGTGTTCAGCAGCCGAACCGCGGCCAGCCACTGAGCCGCTGCGGCACGTCTAACGGCGCCTGCAGCGTCTGCTAGCGCGGTGCTCGGCGGGCAACCGCGCACCGTCGCCGCCACATCGCCACCCCTTCCCCGTACCATCCGCACTTTCTCTCGGGAGCGGCGGAGCGCTTTCACGGTCCGCCGTTCTCGCGACCGCGCGATTTACGGGGGCGGCGCGCGCGAAAGTGCGCACTGCCGCAGCCTCTTTTCCACTGCATCGCGCGGCTTCTTTTCCGCCTCGCGGCCGTCCTGCTGCACTGCGGGGCAGGCAGCGTGGCGTGCGTTGTATACACGACGCGGCAGCATCGCTGGCATACCGGGCCGCTCTCACGACACCTTCTCGGGTGACACACACACAGCGGCCGCACTGGTGGCGCGTTCGTCCTTCCTGCCTCTGTCGCTGAAAGGAGGCGCGATCCTTTCTTTCTGCCTCGTGCCGCGCTGTTTGGCGTACGAACCGAAGCTCACGTTTCTCGGCCGCATACCTGAGGGACAGGAACTCGTCCGCACGGCCTATCGCGCGGCGCTCAAAGACGTTTTAGAGTCCGTTCATTTCAACTAGCTTAATTCTAACTTCCGGTTTATTCGAAGGGAAGCGCTGGTCCCGTCAACAGCACGTATATAAAGGGGAGGCTACACTAACACCGCGCACAATTCGCAGAGATTTTCCTTCGCCTTCCAATTCTAATTATAGGCTGCAATAATAATTAATGGATTAATCGTTTAATCAATCATTATTTTTAGCGACCGGGAACAGCGAGAGCCTTTGTGCTGGCGCATTTTGCGAGCAGAAAAAAATGGTGAGAGAATACAGTGCGAATACAATACGCAACGGTACATTGCGGTACAAATAATGAACAGGGGAAATACATGATGAAAGGTACCTCATACCACTAGGGGCATTAAATCGCAGATCACAGTATTAGGTTAAGCAATTTGAGACTAAGAAATAGCATCTGTATAGAAAAACAAAGACGACGCAGAGGAGCGACATAGAAAATTTCACGTACTATATACGCAAGGAAAGACAAAAAATACAGTCATGGCACCAAAGAAGAAAAAAATTACGATGAACAATGCAGAAAGAAAACTAGGTTATAAGAAACATTTCCGAATCAGATCAGTAGGTATGGAGGGAGTTAAGTCATAAACCAGTTCTGAACTTCAGTCCGCAAAGAATACAGTGGGTGATGAAATAAATCCAAGCCATTTGAGGGCATATTGTATCTGCGTTGTACTCTGAAGGCTAGACAGTGTCTGTTGCGTGAGGGGAAGGTATGGAAAATTGGAGATTTTCTGGCGGCTTTCGACGATGTTTCAAGGCAGATTTCAGCGAGCAGATCTAGTCAAGTTATAGAGTCACCCAGAAGTTTAAGCAAAAAATTTACAGGCGATCGGCTGGCCGATCTGATGGAAATGCGTGGCAATAAGCTTTCATTACCCTTTGCATGGCACGGCACATCACACACATTTCTTTACATACACCTTCGCACTTGACTTCCTTAAACACTTCACCTTCTATTACATGTCTTACATCCCGTATCCGTCGACACTCGGTCTTTAAGGTGGCGCGCACTCAACAACTTCAACGAAGTAGCATCAGTAGTGGGCGCGCCGCTCTACAATCTCTTCTCCTCAGCCCATTTTCCTCCTCACCATCCAGCTTCCACGGTGTAGCTACCCACAAGGTTGTTCCCGTGAAAGGCACCTTCGGGCATCTCCTCTCCCCTGCAAGTGGAAAGGGCATTCTCTCTTTCCACTCTCCCACCTGTCAACCGTGGCAGGTGGAGGCTTCAGAGAACTCCGGACGCCGGACTGTTTTTCCTGACATTGGGGATTCTTATGATTATAAAATGCGAGATTGGCCTGTGCGCGTCTCAGGGAGGGAAGGGGATAAGAAGTGCAAGAGGTGCCTCAAAGTTGAGGGCAAAACCATGCTCGTAGGTGGACAAAAATTTTGTTTGCATAATATCAGTGATCCCTGCGCTCGATCGGCACGTCCCGTTCCAAGCAACTGCTGCATACCCAAGAAGAGGAGCACAGGTGCTGTTCTCTAACCCCAAGAAGCAGCTAGAATGACTAAAAAGGATACCTCTACAGACAACATCCAATCTTCGAAGAGATCATGGTTTCACAGACCAAACACGAGTCGGATAAAGGAATATGCCATCAAAAAAGTCGTAGGGTTTAACGTAGTTGAACCAAGTAGAGGTGCGCAAGCAAGTGTTCTGCTGCTTGGCTCAAGGGTTTGCTTCGCTGGGTTGTCAGCACGTCTGGCGATCATATTAGATTCAGGTTAAGCCCTGATCGAGGTTAAGCTGATCTGATCTGCTCGCGCCGCAGATGGAAGTTGATGAAGACGACGATGTGCAATGCACAGCGCGAGAGTACAGAGTCGATCACACTTGTCTAGAGCGCTCGGGCGGTGAGCTGCGGAGCAAATGAAGTGAAACCTTTTCGCAATTGCTTTGCTAGCGTTAAGGCGCTGATGCCTGTGCGGTGCACGTGTCTATTAGTCTGCTCTCCAGCGCAAGAATTATCAGTGAAAGTTAATACCTGCTTTAGAATGTCGTCTTATTCCACCCGGACGGCACCTCTCGAGCGCTCTAGACAAGTGTGATCGACTCTGTACGTTGCAGTTTAACACGAGGCTTGGTCGGCTGCGGCGATAGCATACTGCTCTCGTGCAGTGGTGCTGGTGATGAAAAGCATTTATTTATCTATACATACAGAGTGGTTCTCGGGGAGAGGCCCCTAGTCGGTCTCGCCCCTTACAATAGAAGGCGGAGTCCCTCATTCCGGGACCCCGTCGGTCCTGACCGCTGCGCAGGTCCGCCGAACCAGGGCCTGTTGGGCCGATAGTTCCTGCCAGCCGAGCAGAGCCGCCTCCCAGCCTCTCGGGTAGGGGAAGGGGTGATGGTAGGGGGGGGGGGGGAGAGAGAGAGAAGGATTTTGCCCGCATGCCCAAACCATGTGAAAGGTCTCAGCCACCTCACCACACAATGAGCAGCGGCCGTGAAAAGAAGAGTCAAAGTGCTTGAAAACTGCCGGGCACAGTAGGGTGTTTGTAAAGAGCCTAAGGAGAGTTCGTTCGCCAGCTTTACTCAGTCCCTTCATAGGAACCGGATAGCGCCGGTGTTCGGCACGGTAGTGCTCAGTAATATCTTTAAAAGAAAGAAGATGGCTGTGATCTGGGTTAAGGTCCTCCCAAGGAACGCCTGGTGCCCGCTAAGTGAGTGCGAGGGCTGCCTCATGGGCGGCTTAGTTACCTGGCATGTTTTGGTGGCCGGGGGCCATATTATTGAGCGATGAGCTGGATCGCAGTCGCGAGTACTGTGGTGAAGAGTTTGGTGAGCAAGTGGAGTTATCCAACCGAACTCAAAGTTACGACAGGCTCCGCGAGAGTCCGTGAGGATGAATTTAGAGTCGGGATGGGAGGCTGCGAGGGCGATCGCTACGCTAAAAAAAAAAAAATCGTGCAGTGGCCAGCGAAGTTGATCTGTTCGCGCCGCCGCGGGTTCTAATCCCAGTCGCGGTAATATTTATTTCATTTCTGCACCCTCAAGGTCAGGGGCGCCACAAGATTCTTTGTTGGGTTGACTCCGTTCAGTAGTGCTTTCGCATTAACATCCCCCATCTGTCCGTCATTTCTGACACATAAGGTCAACAAACATAAAGAACAGTGTAGCGAAACGAGATGTGCTGAGCTTCTACGAAACGGGTTAATACAGGGCAACGGAACGAGCACAAAAAGAGAAGAAACACGTAACACAGGACAGGCGCTGACTACCAACTCTTTATTGCGTCTTAAAAACCAGCGCAATTTATACAGTTCTTCTGGACCACGTGATACACTGTCAGCCACAATCCTGTCAGCCCACACCAGAATCCTCATTGTCACGAGTTGTGCGGGTGCAGGATCACACTTCTGCTTTAATGGTGTTCAAGATAAGAATAACAATAAATACAACAACAACAACAACAACAACAACAACAACAATAATAATAATAATAATAATAATAATAATAATAATAATAATAATAATAATAATAATAATAATAATAATAATATTAATAATAATAATAAACGTTTATTTTGGGTCACAAGGTCAACTGTTGGTTCTCGGTATTCTTATAAGAAACACAATACTATGTGGGAAAATTATCGCGGAATGAAAAATAATGCGCACAGCAGGGCATTCAACTAGCCAGACAGTAAAGAACATCAGGGGTCATCGAAGCTCGTAGATCAACACAAAAAAGCGCAAGAAACATATATGAAACAGCGAAAAACGCAGTGTAGCTGCAGGCAGTGGCACCCGACCGGAGCCCTGCGCAAGGCGCGAGAAAAAAGAAAGGGAGAGAGAGAGAGAGCAAATAAACAAAAACGCAGAGATCCCGTGGACGTATCAAAGGCACCTGAAATAGCGCAATTTTCAAATTATTCGAGAACAAATACAAGGAGATTTCGTAAATGTCTGGACGGTGAGATAAGAGAAGTGTAATCACTCACTAGGTGTGTGTCTACTGTGCAAGGCGCCAGTTATGCAAAGGCGATTTCTATGGCTAAAATAATACTGTCTGAAAAAACAGTGCGCAAAACAAGCATGCTATTAGCCCAACGCAATGCAAAGCCAACCTTCGTGTACTCCATATGGAGCGTGGGCAAGAATGTAAAAAGCTGGCTCGGGGCCGTTTTGTTCTCTTTCTCCCGCATGAGCCAGCCACAATTTGCTTCACTGCAAATTCCGTTGGTTTTGTAAAGCAAGTCGAGCGCACCATGTTGCTCGACTTACTTGTACGTACCCTGTCAGCGGGCGGCTGATCTAGACGGGGAATATTCTGGGAACCTTTGAATAACCTCAAGCGGAAAGAACTGTTCCAGCAGTAACGGTGGCATTATTCCGGAAGGCATTGACCGGTGACGTCTCTCTGAAAACCGAGTGTGTCCACCAGTTTTGTCATATTTTTTTTCGCTCGGGGCTGCTCGCCTTGTATAGAAAACAATTCCTCGCATGCCACTCATTTCAAGATGAGGACGGCGCCGTTCGTGCCAGCCGCCGACCGAGCGCGACCTATCCGAAAGGTTACGCAGCGCCGTGGCATCTCGAGTGCAGTCGGCTGCTACACATGCGAGCGTTGCATTTTCGACAAGCACGTGACCTCTCACCAATCACTTCCAGAACCAGGTTGCAGAAGGTGAATAGGCTAGTTGGTGTTGTATGGCTTTCAGCAGCGCGTAGCAGCACGAGGACAGTGCAAGTCAGCGCTGCTTTTTTTTTTGTCTTCTTGTCTTTCTGTGCTCTCTCCTCGTGGTGCTACGCGCTGCAGAAAACGATGCAGTAGATGGCGTTACCACTTTGGACGACGCGAGGGTAATACCTGGGGGAAGAGTGCAGAAAAGGGACAAATTGAACTTCTGTAACAAATGTGGGCTACACGCCACTGCATTCTTTCTTTCTTTCTTTCTTTCTTTCTTTCTTTCTTTCTTTCTTTCTTTCTTTCTTTCTTTCTTTCTTTCTTTCCTTCTTTTTTGCTGTCTTTTTGCGGGTCATTGTATGTTCACTAGCGAACACCCATTAAGCAGCTGCTTACACGTAGTTTTTAAACATATTCCTCACGCAGAAATCCACCCCGTGGCATGTTTTCCCTTTCTACGTGTCTGTGTGACTTTAGACTAAAGTAAATGTATGCTTACCAGTAGATGCGAGTTCTTCCAGTAATACCCACAAGCTGTTCTCTCCTCTCGTTGAGTGCCGTACTCTATCCGTCCGTCTGTCGGCTCGCGCATCTACCTGTTGTGTGCGCTCGTGAGCACTGCGGCGCTGAAAGTTTCCTCTCCGCGATCGCGTGAGCTGGCTGGGCCGCCGCCGCCTGCGTCTGTGCGTCTGTGCGGACGCATTCTTATGTCGCGCGGTACGAGTGTGCGCGTCTCCCTCGCAGAAACAGCCGCTCTCGCTTTTACCCCGTGTCCCCCCCCCCCCCTTTTTTTTTTCCTCACCCCCTTATTTTTCTCCTTTCTTCTCTCCATCCCCTCCCACACAGCACTGCGCTGCTGCTCGACCAGGAATGCAGGAAGCTGCTCTCTCGGACCGCCACGGATGATTTGTCAGAGCCGGGCAGCAGCATTCAGGGCCCTTGGCTGCCGCCGCCGGTGCTCGCATCCATCCGCGCGGACGTCCTTGCATCATTCGCCACGCCGCTACCGCCGCGGCGAGGCCCCGGCAGCAGTCGACGGTATCGCTCGCGCACCGGTAACGCCTTCGTCACCGCCGGCCTCTGCGGCGAGCGCTAAGAAAGAAAGAAAACCTGCAGCGCCGCTTCCCCAACGTGGAGGAGCTGTGCATAGCCTGGCCTGGACCGCGCCGTCGCGAACGTAGTTGGTTAGAAGCGCCGCCACTCCTGTCGTTTGCATCTATAGCGTCCAAGGGCACCTGCGCCGAAAGCGCTCTCGCAAAACACTGCCGAGTGACGCCGCGCCGACGCCTACGGAGTGGTGATAACGCGCTCCCAGATCTCTGCCGGACCATCTGAAGCTTTCGCTCGAGGTGCGCGGTGCGTCTGGTTGCACACCCTTGTCTTCGAAGCGACAGAGACAACGATTGCGGCGACGTCGGTGATTCTCCGCCGATAGCGAAGCCTGTTCCACGCTCTCTAGCGCGCGCCGTGTCGGGATTAGGACGTCGGCGACGGCGGTGACGCTGCCGCTCGCAGCGTCCGACCACTGCCAAGCGGTGCTCCGCCGACGGAGTTGCGGATCTCGCGCCAACGTAGTACGTGCCTTTAAAGCCAAGCAAGTGGAGGTGGTGCTGTTGATGGTGGTGTCCTGCATTGCGCGTTCTCTTGGCTGTAGTGGCTACTGTGCTTCCGTGTTTGATGACGAGTGTTTGCCGTGGCAATTGCATTCAAGTAACGCCCATTTCAAGTGTGCAAAGGAAACAGAAAAGGAGCGCTGGACTCGTCCGACCGCCAGCGACGTTTGTAGAGTGCCGTCAGCGCCGTGTCGCGTTCTTATTGATTGTTGTATGTGAAAGTTCGTCTCCTCAGTGTGTTTTTGTCTGTGCCGTCCGCTCATCGTCGTCTGCGTGGAGTTGACTGGAGATGGCTGCGTTTGGGTACTGACAGTGCGCGTTCTTCGAAGCCGACAGTCCCTCTGCAACGGCCGATTCAGCTGCATCGACAGGAAGGCAGCAGCCGAGAGTGAAGCTGCTTTCCCGTCGCTGCGAGCGAGGAGGCGCTTCCAGGAACGGCGGCTCTGCGCTCTGCACGGCACGATCTTGGCCGCTAATGAGCCAGCGCTAGCGGGAGACCCAGACGGCGATACTCTCCAACAAGACGAAAAAAAAAACGGAACAAAGAGCAGGCGATAGGCGACAACGGCTTGCAGTGGCTGCTGCTCCGGCGGCGGCGGTAAAAAGAAAGACGTCCGTAAGTAGTGGCGGGGGGGTTGGCAGCAGCAGCAGCAGGAGTAGTAGTGGGCGTCTCTCTCATCCGCGCATTTCCGACCCGCGGTGGTTCCGATGCGTGGCGGCGTCCGGTGTTTTCGGCGTGTCGTTGCCCCCTCAGGCCGGTGGCTGTGGCCTCGGTGTCTGCAGTGAGTGCCCTGATGCCTTCGGGTGTCGCGCCCATGGCCTGCGTCTCGGCGCCCGTGTCGTCGGCGGCCACCGAGCCCTCAACGCCTCAGCCGCAGCAGAGGCAACCGCAGCAGCAGCACCCAGTGCAACAGGGGCGCATGGATGGATTTCAATCGGCCATCAACCTTCTCATGCGCCGACGCTTCAGCACCGGTAAGCGCCGTTTTTCTGTGGACAGGCGTGCACTTCAGCGGGATGAATAGTGCGAAACTACATCCGTACGCCGATAACGCTATGTATGTGTACTGCTTCTGCAGTTTTTACATTCAGCAGAAATTCGGATGAGGGAATCGTAAAGATTATATATATATATATATATATATATATATATATATATATATATATATATATATATATATATATATATATATATATATATATATATATATATATATATGCAACAGTCCTTAAACCGTCCAAAGCATTGCAGAATGGTATTTCTAGTTTATTCACGTTGATGTCGACTGCAGCCGGCCATTAATTTTGTAGATATTTTAATTAATAGATAATTTGACAAAAAGTGGAAAAACGCGCCAATATCTACTGCGCTGAAATCTAGTAAGATGCGCCCTACTTCGACCTGTGGACGGGAGCGAAAATACGATCGTTTTTCTTTGTTTTCGGTCGGGTATAGCGATTAGCCAAACGGAATTTGTGAGACGGAAGTAATCGGTGCGCATGGAGACTAGCGACGCGTTTTAGGGGGAGAGTACCGCTTCGGTGATTCCGAGGTAGCAATGCATGTGACATAACACATACTGTATAAGACATCTTGAGTGAACAAGGAACCCGTACGCGGTTCCGGAGCGTCGACCCATAAGAAATGTTGTAATCACTTGAGGTGGTGGCCTTTTTGTTGGGCCTAGCGTTTCAGGAAACGCACGTATCCCTGTCAGACATTCGACTGTGTCACGATGCCCTGGCGAAGGCTCCAGAGCACAGGTGCGCTCTGGAGCGTCGCGCCACCGTCCTTCGTCATCGCTGCAGTTCCCTAAAGGTGTCCATCATTCCGTTCTCTTCGCTGATGCACAGCCTTGTCACTAAATATGTAAATCCCGTTCACCAAGACCAGTATTCGATATTAGCCAGTCAGAAACCAATTCCTGTTCTTCGTATAAAGGTGTTTCCTATAAACTCCAAACGTCGTTGCTGCCTGTGCTATTCTCAGGCAGCGACGTTTCGATAGGATTTACGCAGACACGGTGCTCCCAGCAGATTTATGCACTCCACTTTGCCATCTCTCTCACACACGCGCACAATGTGGGCCATCATGCGTTGCGCACGCATGTTGATAGGCCATGTTGTGTTACAACGTTACCTGTCAGTGTGCTGCCGCAATGGTTCGGTGCTATGACGTAGTATGTCAATGCGTAGCCGCAACAGATGATAGCCTAGGGAGAGAGAGAGACAGCGAAAGCTCTTGAGCAAAGTTTTGCCAATCGTCGCAGAGTGGGATGCACAGATCTCCGGGGGCACTCCGTCTGCCTTTCTTTCGCACAGCTGTCGTCACTGCTTGAAAGTGATGGCGGGAATACGAATTTGCCTTGGAGCATGGAGATCCAGCGCATGGCGGCTGGAGCACGCGTATGCGCGCCGTCCCCTGCGCAGTTAGGATCATCTGGATCATCGAGAAGTTTCGACAGAACAAGAAGAAGAGTAGTTTCGACAGGATGGGCTGATGCATGCAGTAGCCGGTATCCGTATCCGTGTCTCGTTTTTGCGTATTTTCTTTTTTGCGGGGCAAAAGAAAAACTCACAGGACTGTTACCACTGTGCAAGACGAAATCCATCGATAGTACCTTGTGGTCATAAATATTACATTGTTTTTTCATTATTATTTGTCTCGTTCTCTCCGGCAGAGTGCGCATGAAGCGACTGTGCTGCCACTTGCGACACCACCGTATTCTGACCGCTCGTCGTGGCGCGTTGCAGAAATTGCATGTGTTACGTCAGTTTACGCTGACTAGTCAGCGTGGGGCGGTGTTACGTCAACGTCGCATAACCGAGATACGCGCACTTAACAGCTTCCGCTGTAAAAGGAATAACATAACGCAATGGCAAATGAACTACCGCGAGTGATAATCCCCATCGCACACGCTGTTATTTTGTGCACAATCATGTCTCCGATATCGGGTGCACGCCTGTGCCTGTGCATATATATGTTGCTGGCTGACGCTCGGTGGAGCTCCATTCGGGAAGTTTTCCGTTTTTTTAGGGAATGGAAAATTAAATGAAAAGGGAGTCTTCATTTGGTTTTCATGAAATTTTAAGAACCGAGACTTTCAGTGTTTTTTTTTTTCGCGATTACTAGATTTTCCAAACTGCCGATGGAAAAAAATCATAAATAGCGATTTCGGGGGTCTAATTAAGGAATACTCCGTTACAGCATGAAGCATCCCCGCTGACGCTTTGACTATTCCCGCGATGCTGCTGCCGCCGTTGTCACACTCATTCACATAATGGATGCGGGCCCCGCTTGTGCGTTGTCTGATGGCCGCTCTGAAGGGGTGCTCGTCGTATGCAGCCCGAGTCGAAATAGCCTCTTTTTTCAGCTCGAGATTTTCCACTGCTTAAGCAAGCGCTACACGTAATGTCGCAAAGTGCCGCCTCAGAAAAGGACGAGGCGGAAAGAAGCACGTCGGAATCCGCCTTTCTGGATATTAAGTTGAGCTCGTAACACGTCGGCACGCTGAAGCGTGAAGGTGCGAAGGTCTATGAGTCACATCTCCCAACAGCGTTAATAAGGGCGCATTTGCGGAAGCAAACGTGGTCACATGTGCCCAATACCAGTGCAGGCTCAGGTGATTCCAACGCTTCCTGTGGTTCCACAGGTTTCGTACGATCTTTCAGGAGTTCATAATTTTCGACGCTCGTTAAATAAAACTGAATAACCCTTATTACTATCATTATGTTTGGCCGGAATCATGGCTTTTCCGTTCGTGTCTTTGAGCAGATTCGCATTTGTGTGTGTGTGTATATCCCGACATTTCGCTTCCTCACGGACCAAATGACGTGTTTAAGGTGATTTGCTGATTTTCGCATGAGTTCCTCGCCACGCTGAAGATGCAATCCTGCTGAGGAATGTCTATTGTGAATTGTACGCTGCGTAAGAGGACTACGTGACACACGCACGCCCTTAGCACACATGCATACCGCAGTGTCCACATGCACTCTTGGCAGGCAATTCTTAAGGCATGCTACAGTGTGCTAAAGTAAAGTCGATATTTCTACGGAGTTACTGAATGTACGGTTTCGATGAAAAGCCCCTGATGAGACGTGTATGGAGGCATCCCCTCAGATCCAAAGCCACGAAGAGGTGCGAAAGTTGGGCCCCGCCCCGCCGATCGTCCAACTTTCCGGCTGTAACCAAGTGCCTCGTTAGAAATCTCAGTAAAAGACCCTGAGGCCTAGGAAATTTTCGTCATGTGTGCAGTTGCTGTCCTCCCACAAGTGGGCAGGAAGAAAACCGCTCTGAAGAAAGGAACGGCAAACTGATTGATGACATTGGGACCGCTGCTTTTTATTGCCCCTTGTTGTCTGTCTCTCCACTACACATGATCCGCGCTTTCGAGCTGTTTATTTTTTCTATTCCATAACTTCGCCCAAAGCACGATCTATGAAAGGGAAAGGGCTTGCCTCTTGGGCCGTGTCACGCTTGTTACCACCGAATTGCTTCTCAGCTGAGGAGGACGACCGAATTGATTCACTGCTATTAGGTTAGGCCAGCTGTCTGTTGCCACGTGGGCCTCGGGACTCCGAGGCCTCAATTTCCTGGAGTCACGTTCTGCGAGCGCAACCACTTAGGCGTCTCTCTCTCTTTCTTTTCTTCACACAAAACCGAGCGCGTCGTCGTCCCTGCTCTCAATCCGGGACGGGTCTTCCGTCTTTCCTCGCGATAGACACCCATGCAGCGCACCGGAGACGTGCGTACGCGCTCGCTCGCTGAGGGGAATGCACAATGCGTCGGGGGCTTGTCTTTCTCGCTCGAAGCGCGGCAGAGCGCGGGGAGGTTGCTGCGTGATTAGATATATAGGGCTGCCGAAGGAAGCCTGGCCCAGTCGGCGACGATTTTGCGGCACTCGCTTGCGTGTCGTTATACCAGGCACTGCCTGCGCGTTCGCGAAGGGGGCTTGTGTGCGTGCGTGCGCGCTGTGGCTTGAGCGTTCTTTCGTTTCGTTCGGCAGATACGCGGAGAGTCGCGCGGCTTACCTTGTCCCGGATGGAGTGTCTCCCGCATCTTGCGTCTCACGCGGTGCGCTGCCGCGCTCTTTGTTCGCTAGTGAGGCGTGGCAATGTGAAGGAGGCTTGCCAGGATGGAGCGCAACCGCTGAGGGGCACCAGAGACTCCTCAAACCCGGGCTTGTTTTCATTATTTCCCGCAGGGTTAGCTGCTGTGAATTGTCCCTATGTCGTTCTACCTGTCACCTGTCACGGTGCTGAGCACAACTCGGTTCTCATATTCGGATCGAATAACTGCGCAGTTCTGCATGCATTGGGTCAGGTCGTCGCCGTTTGTGAACTTGTTTGAGCCAGCTCCTTTTGGTACATTAATTCTGAACTTCACAACACTTGGATCCAGAACAGTCTGAATACTCTTCCACGATTCCCGCCTTAATCACGGGGTTGTTTCGTCCTTTTGTGGTAATTGACTCGAGTCTCGGGCAACGGTTAGTCGGTGCCGTGACTGACGAAAACCGAACACAATAGGTCAAAAGAATTCGTTGGCCTGTATTGCCGTTGATCCTGCTCGTCATTTTGTTTAAACGCTCAAAACATTCCCTCCTTTTCGCGGTTAATTAAGGGAAATGGAAGCAACTAGGAGAAGACTGATTTTTCTTGAGAACCATGTTTTAGCGCGTGCTTTATATCGCGAAGCGCGGAGAAGCGGTCCTATCACGTGCAATGTGGGTAAGACCTTGAAGCTGCTGAAACTGTTCACGCTCTCGAATTCTTAGGCGCCTACACACCTGACAATTTTTGCGCACGTCACGCTGGCGGCGCCATTTTATAGAGGCGCAAGCGTGTTGTGTGGTGCGGCTGTGCTGGCTCGAAAATATAATAGAAATAAAACGAGGAAAGAACCGAAGAGCGACGCGCTGCCGACAGTTTTACATTTCTTTCCGCCCACAGTTCATTAGGCATAAAAAAGTGACCATGGTTTCCTTCTCAGGCGTGCAATGTGCAGCTTTGTTTTTATCCACGTGTGAAGGACGGCTAGGAAAGAAGAAACGAAAGAAGTATCGGAATCACTCGCGTGATTACGAACACGACCCGGTGTTTGTGTGGCTTGGTCGCTTATTCCTCGTCCTCGCTGGGAGTCTCAGGGCGCACGTTTCGCGTAATGGGTTGTAAACGATCGAAAACGCGGGCGTGGTCTGCTGTCCGAACTGCGCGAGGAGGAGAGGCAGTTCGGCGCCTTTCGCGCACCCTTGTAAACACGCCCGGACTCGTTTCCCGAGGGGCGCACGTGCATGGATTACGCGCGGACGAAAGGTGGGCGCACTCGAAACGCGCGAGGCACGCAGCACTCGCGGGGAAAGGCCAGCCTAACTGGAACAGCAGTGCAGTCAGTCCAATGACCGAACAGGCGAGCCTAACGCACGGGTGTGGGCAACGATGCACAGCTCGGGAGGAGAAGTTGGGTGCAGCACGTATGCCTTCCGCGTGACGATTTCGCTGGAGGTATACAGTACAGCAGTGCGCTTCGAGCACCCGCGAAATGCGCTCGAGGACAACGCAGTTGGGGCACAAAATTGTTGGGATGTTTTTTTTGTTTGTTTTGCTTATTTTTCTGATCCGTGCACTGAGCTGGTCAGCACTAACCTTAGAGGCGGCAACATCATAAGTATCAACGTGCTTTAATTGTGGAGGTCGCAGCGCAGCCTCTGCCAGCAGTACCGCCTTCTGCATTCTATTTTTAGTGCGAAAACGCTTCTGCAGCCGCACTCCTCGGGTTTCAGCGATGTGTGTCTGTGTATGTGTGTGAAGCCTCTGAGTAGCAAGTGTAACTGGCTCTGGGGCAGCGTACACCTCAATGGCGCTGTGAATAGACGGTGGCGTCCACCTGCAAATTGAGGCCGTTACGTGCCTTTCCTTTTCGTAAAATCGCCGGAAGGTTTCGAAAATTGCTTTTTAGGAAAAGTAATGGCGCAATGGCTGTCTCACATATCTCGGTGGACACCCGAACCGCGCCGTGAGGGAAGGGAGGAATGTGGTAGTGAAGAAAGGGAAAGAGAGTAGCCGTAGCAGTGGGCTCCGCAATAATTTCGATCGCGTGGGCATCTTTAACGTGCACTCACATCGCACAGCGCACGGGCGCCTTTTGCCTTTCGCCACCGGGGAAAGAATGTCGATGGGCCGTCCTTTCGCCCCCCTAATTCAACGCGAGCGGATCAAGTTGCCATAGCTGCCGCGGATCCAAAATCGAGAACGGCTATCACAGACTCTCGCCGGGCCTGCGAACACTATCTGGCAAGGGAGATATCACCTCTTGCCTCCATAATCCTAAGACTGGCTGCTGACGATCCGAATCACACAACGATAATATGGGCTCCTGGCCACCAAGGTCTCCGAGGCAATGAAGGCCGCTGATGCAGCCGCCCGAGCGCTTACTCACCGGGCTCCTCTTGCAAACACTCCTGGCTCAGAGGAGAAGCTCATCAAGCGCTTCTGCGGTTTCGCGAAATTTTAATCCAGTACTAGTGCGACAGCCACCGCCTCTACCCGGCCCCTGCCAAGGGGCTGAGTAAGGCATAGGAGCGAGCTTTGCGGCGCCTGCAGGCAGGAACTCTCCTCTGTTATGCCGTAGTGAAACACTTTGATCCCAACATAGACTGGCGTTGCGCGCACTGTGGAGAGATGTGCGATATCTTTTACGTGGTGTGGGCATGTACTAAGAATCCCCACCTGCCCCCTTCCCTCTTCCCCTAGCGCAGCCTTTAGTGCGAACTGACTTCATGCAGTCAACCTTACGTGCAGTCGGAGCAGCTAAACAACCGCACAGAACCAATAAGTTATGGAATGACAAACGACAAGCGAGAACCACTCAGGCACGCAGCAGTTAGCGCTGCATTTTATGCGTTGTTTTTTTTATTTATTCAATGCCTTACCCAACAGATGCAGTGCAGGGGGTGCACACACAGTAGACTAAACGCACAGCAGGACTGTACTGTCGTGACTAATACGAGAGGGAACAAACGATTGCAGAAAACTTCGAATTTTCTGGTTATTTTTTCGATAAATTTGAGATTAACGTTTGGATATTATACGCTAAGGGAGGAAAACTAGTTAGGAAACTGAAAAAACTGTGCTTGTGACGCATAATGCACGTAGCGTTCGGTATGCGTTAAATTAAAAGAAAAAGAGGTACTATCAGTGCATCAAAGCTGGGAAATAATGCGAACAGACGAAATGAAACGAAGCTACTGCGCCGCTCATCGAATAGGAAAGAACGAACTGCGGTCCACAAATGACAAGTGAAGCGAGACATGAACGAGCGTCACGAACAGACGACGCTCCGAACCGCGCCCCGTGCGCATTCACTACGGGAACTGCGACTTCCGGTCATCAGCCTGCTTCCGAGTAAACGATCACCGCCCCAGTTCCCGCGAAGTTGCCAGGTGCTAACTGTTCGCTTGTTGTTCCATGCAGACGCATAGTTGGCGCCTGGCAGCGTAGGGTAGCAGCGGTGCTGCACGCCACTCCTCTTGGGTGCTGTTTGTGCAAGCACGAAGTGGAAAAGGAGCGGTGTTGCCGAGAGGGGCCAGCGTATCACTCGATGCGCGCTCAAAAAACACCAAAGAGCGACGTGCGCAATTAGAAGGCGGAAAGCGTGCGCGGTGCCAAAAAAAGCCCGATAACGCAGGCGGCTCTCGTCCACTTCGACAGTGTGCCGTTAGCGGCCGATCCAGTTTTAGTAGCGCCGCCGGTGGCGCGCGTTGCGTCACGCCGGAGGGCAGCGCTCGGCGGTTGCACGCGAGTGGACTGGCTGGCTTTTCTGCATGGCGGCCTCGCCGCAGGCGCTGCCCGTCAAGGACAGGGACGACTTTCGTATGCGCGCCGGCCGACCAACGAGCTCGACGCGGCCGGCTGCGATGTTATGCCTTGGTCCTGCCGGACGCGTCGACTTTTGAGCGCCCCTTCGTGCTTCACCGGCCGCGGTGTCTTCTTAGTGCACGCGGCGTTCGGCTGCTGAGAACGAAATGGCGAGATCGAACCTCGGTCGTGGCGGCCCCATTCCGGTGGAGACATGGTGCAAAAATATCCGACGTCAGTGCAAGTTAACAATCTCAAGGTTGAGAAGAACAAAGCACTGGGTGGGTTGGTACTCGGGGTGCCATCACAGCGCAAGAAAGACGACATTGACAAACAGCGCTCGTGTCGTGGGGTCTCACTCTCCGAGTTTGTTTTTTTTCTTTTTTGCGCTGGCAATCCGCCATGTGGTCAATATTAATTTGGAGCCGCCTACTACGGCGTCCCTCCCTTCGTCTTTTTCCGTTCCCACCAGGCTTGGCTCAGCTAGGTGTGTAACGTTAGTGACACAGTTGTTGCGTCTTTCTTGTTCTCATAATCAGGCCGCCCTCCAGCTGCTAACAGGGTGCACTGCAGGGTCCGCTTTCCGTGCCATGGCTCCTAAAGACAGATCTTTCAACTCTCCTACTATCTGCACGTGGTAACGATTGTGGCTCGGCTTGAGCCAGTGAGCAGGCCTGTGCACTTTCCTGTTCTTTCTTCCTGGCAACAACAGACAGACAGACAGACAGATGGAATGGGATAGACCGAATATGAAGATGCAGAGAAAAGGAAGTAACGGTAAATATCAACCTCTGGCTGTGCACGCGTAAAAAAAAAATCATCAGGCGTTTTTGCATGCGGCCTCTTTCTGAGAGAGAGATATATATAAATGAGCTTATTTTGAAACCTTCTCTACACTTGTCAACTGGAGTGTCTTAGTGGCATCCCTTACCCACAGTAATCAAAGAGGGAAGGCAGGGACATTGGCAGACGCGGGAAGGGAACGGGTGGGAAGCAAGGCCCTTCTTGTTGTAGTCCTCCAGTCGGGCCTCATGGATGAACCAGAAGAGCGAGTCCAGGATGGCCCTTCGGTGTGGCGCCTGTCTCTCTGGGCGCATCCATGACTTGCGGCCTGAGAGTCTTGGGATATCCCGATGCAGTCCAGAAAAAGTTCGCTCCCGTTGAAGTGGGTGTAATGTATGCTGCCACACCGTGTGGTGCTGACTGATTGGTGGCCAGTACTCCCTGGGCGTACCATCCGGCGTTCGCGCGTGGCTAGTTGGTGCTGTGTACAGTGTAACATTTAGTCTCAAGCAAACCGACTTGGATGCAGAAAAAAAAATATCCGCAAAACTAAGCGTACGACATCGTGTGCGCACCTGAACCGTGCCGTGAAGGAAGGGTTGAATAGGTAGAAGGTGGATAGAAACAATGAAAAGGTTGCAGAAGGAAGAGACGACAGATACGCCTGTGGGCCGTGCCAAGGGGGGTCCAGCTTCGCATTTGCCGAATTTTACGGTGCCTCAACTCGCATATGTCTTGCAACCTACAGGCGCTCGTTCGGGATCTGCAGAAGAGCTTAATCACGCAGCCGCAGTGACCGTGGCTGCGCTTGGTTCCTTGTTCGTGATCCCGGCCCCGTGTGCTGATATTGTGGTTCCTGTTAAAGGACCCAACGGGGTCGAAAATAGTCCGGAGCTCTTCGCTACAGCATGTCCCGTAGCCCGGCCTGTTGTTTTGGCACGGACGTATACCCATTCAACAAAATAGCGGCACCTAATCGGGGCTCAGTTATTGCCATATTTCGCCTGAAGGTTGGGAGGACAACGAGAAAAAGATGGGAGAGCACTTCGATTTTAATCGCTGTTACTACGTGCACAATAAAATTACAATGCAAATGTGTGTTTAGTGATGCCATGTGTGTTCGGCCGAAATAAACAATGGGCGATTCCACGGGTTGGCCAATTGTGTTGACTTCGGAACAGAGAAAAATGACTTGAAGGAGGAGACGTAGTGCGCGGTCCTCTTCGTTGTGCGTTCGTGTTTTTTCACAACTTGTTTCGCAACTGGAACTGGTGCTGCGGTTTTGTACTGTGGTCTTTGTTTTGCGAATCCCCTTCATCAGAGACAATACGGATAGCAGAACTGAATCTTTTAAAAATACTGCCCTGATTATATTTGTTAATCCAGCGGTATACACGCTGAATAAAGCTAAATTGTCTTATTTTGTATCGGATTTTATAAGCTCGTACGCGTATAGGGTTGCAGGGAGGGACATTGAAAACAGATCCGAAATCGGCACATTTCCGCCCTGCAACTGCCCTCTGCTTGCCTCCTCATTCACGAACCGCTTGTGCCTGCCCTCTCCACATCTGTCTGAACACCATCGCAAAACCTGTGCAAGCAACGCTCGCTTACTCCGCGAACCCCTCATCATAACTGCAAGGGTCGGACCTGTCGCTTTTTTTTTTCGAAAACTCGCCGGACTTTCTTGGGGGTTTAATTCAGAACACATTTTCGTTTTTTAATATTCCCTGCAGATGCATTATCATCGTTTTCTTTTTCGGTGATGTAACGGGGTTTTTCCTGTGTGGTGAAAAGTGACTTGGAGTTTGTCTTGGCCTTTATGTCAGCACGAGCAGCCGAGCTGCCAGCAGTCAATGGGCAAAGTGGTAGTACTTAGCACTCTGCTTATAAAAGGAAGCGCTATCGTAAAAAATAATAATAAAAGAAACGGAAATGAAATAATGAAGCCGTCCAGCAAAAGCGCAAGTTTACTTTTTAAAACGGGGTTGTCATGTCATACTTCGGTTATTGCGCACTCGACTGCGTTAGAAGGCTGTGCGTCACGTGTCTTTGTATTGATGGCAGTGATAGAATGCGGTTGCCAGAACACAACACTTTTCATGCCGCGCTGCATGGCTTTGTGCACGCGGTGGAGAACACTACTTAAAGGGCAACTGCACCACTTTTTGAGAATTCTGCGATATTCGAGGATTCAAATTGAAATGGGTTGAAGGTAAAGCTGGCCAAGTGTTTTTGCACTAGCATTTAAAATAGTGACGTAATCGACGATTGAATTTTAGACTTCTCCTCAGAGCACCTTAGATGTGCG
The DNA here is from genome assembly GCF_052857255.1 of Amblyomma americanum. Taxonomy (NCBI): domain Eukaryota; kingdom Metazoa; phylum Arthropoda; class Arachnida; order Ixodida; family Ixodidae; genus Amblyomma; species Amblyomma americanum. The sequence goes on from NC_135498.1 coordinate 5,991,442, forward strand.
GGCAAGTTCGGTGTGACGTCACGGAAGGTCAGACTTCAAGTTACCGCTGCCGTAAACCACAACCTGCCATGCCTCGTTTGATGCTGCCAAACAACGCTCGGTGGGCTTTTGCTTTGGTGGCGTTGGTTTTTTCTTTCAAAACAAGTGTTCATGCGTTGGCAATGTACGGGTGCCTTCGATGACGTCATCATTCCCCCTCCCACTTGGCGCTGTGTGCTGCGGAGAAGCTTGAAGGCTATCGCGATTTTAATCGGCGATTACGTCACCATTTCAAATCCTAGCCCAGCAGGCGTTCGCCTACTTTACTTGCAAGTTTCACAGATTCGACTCTTTTTAGCTCGTAGATTTCTAAAACCTATGCAGTTGCCCCTTAGCCTATTAACTACACCAAACGGGCAATGACAGCGGACGAACAGCGCTCCTCTGCGAGCAGACGACCTATGTATGGAGCATGTCGAACTGGAAAGCCAAGTAAGGTAGCGTAGAAGTGGCTCAAAATGTACAACTGCGCTACTTAATCCAATGCTACCACCGGCTCACTGTGGCCCTTGCTTCCGTACCTTACTTATTTTCTTACCGAGTGCAACAAATACTCAGTAGCCACTTGTATATGTCGTACATTTCACGGATACTGGCCTCAATCACGAAAAACCGAAACTCGGCAATTTCATTTGGCATACTTTTTATCGATTTTTTTCCCGTTTCAAGCCGAACAGTCCAACTCCGGCTCATAGTGCATCCCAGCCAGCTATCGGCTCAATAGTAGCCCTGTAATTCCTCGCCTAGAACGCGTGGCGGGCGCTCTTGGCTTAATGTTGTTGTTAGCCTATCAAAAGATGGCGCATACCCACACTGGAGGATGCGAACGAACCTCCAGGAACCGAAAGCTTCACCCTTTTATTTCACGTTCGTGACCAATTTTCGCAAAATGTGCTTCCTGCTCGTCGTGCGGTAATGCAATGAGCACGGGTTTTGATATGTCTCTGAAAAACAACTCAAAGCTCTAGAGTACCTTTCATCTTCACATTTTCACGGATGGTTCTGTGGACAAGGTCAAACAAGCTAGCACAGCGGCTTTTCACATTCCTTCTTTGGACTGTAAGTGGTCTGCACGCTTTACTGCTGTCGTATCCTCCACAATGGCCGAAAGTGTTGCTATTGAAGTGGCTTTACGGAAGTTAGGGTCTTGTCCAGCTCAACCTGTTGTCATCCTAACTGATTCAAAATCTGGACTTCAGAGGTTAGAGCGCGGATTCCCTACTGATGCCTTGTCTATAAGCTGTCTGCGCTTGGTGCAGAATCTGCACAGCAGGGGCTTTACTCCATATTTCCAATGGGTGTCCTCTCACATAGGAGTCAGCGGCAATGAGGTGGCAGATAGTCTCGCCCATAAAGCTCTCTCAAGGATTCCATCAAAAAAGTAACTCAAGATGGAAAAAGTCTCTACAGGAAAACGGTTCTCGATCATTTCAGTACCCTGTCGAGTGCGCCCCACAAGCCATGTGTGACCAAGGGACTGAGGAGATCACAGGCGACTCTACTACATCTAATTCGCACGGCCTCTGCTCGCATTCCTGCCTGGATGCATAAGACGGGCATAGCATCGTCTCCACTCTGTTCTTTGTGTGGTGTGTGCGGGGATATCGAACTTATATTATGTACTGCCCAGAGTACAACGCGGAAAGGTATGTGATGTTCGCTTCCTTCAAGAAGACAGGAGCCCTTCACAGTACAGTTCAGGACATTGTCTACCCGAGTGGAAACCAGACATGCAGAAGGAAGGCTGCACGCCTTCTTTTAACATTTCTGCAAGGCACTAATCTCGTTTCTAAATGGTGACAGCAGGAACGGACTATGGTCTACTGTGATTGAATGTGTGCGCAGATGGTGGCACTGCAATGGACTATGTTCTACTGTGACTGAATATGTGCATAGATGGTGACTTCTGGAGTGGACTGTGTGGAGTGAATAAGTGCATAGATGATGACTGCGGGAGTGGAATATGTGCTATCATAAGTGACTGTGCACATAGCGGGGTAGATCCTACAGGTTTTAGGACATTATTGACATAGAAGTGACGCTACGGCGGAGCAATTGCCGGTAGAATAAGCAAGGCTAATCCAACCTGTAGCATTAAACACCTCAACTCAACTGCCGTTCACATTTCGTTCACGCACCGTCCCTGCGCTCATCAACGCACGAACATCTGCGAGTGCGGCAACATCCGGTTGCGTAACGGAACTTGCGTTTCACGCAGCCGGCCGGCAGATGACTCGACAACGACAAAGTACGGCGCGCAGCGCCATTCTCTCGCGGCCGGCCGCTGTATTGTGCACGCGGGACCCCTATGACGGGAACTTGCGCAGCAGCGGCCTGCTGCTGATTAACCATCGAGATGCGGAGGAAAGGCGCGGCGCAAAAACAGCGCGCATGTTCTCCGCTCGCCAGGCGTCGCCGTCGTCGCTCTCTCTCCCCCCCCCCCCCCCCCCCCCCCCCCCTTCTGTATCTGTACGGTGGCAGCCGAGCGCTCCTCGGTTCGTCTTCCGGTAAGTTTAGCGCGCCAGCACGACTACTCACCGCCATTCCGCGCCTGGCCGAGCTGTTACGTGGACAACGCGCACGCCCTTCGTTCTCCTTCGCGCAGTGCTGCCCTTGCAACTTCCTGCGCTTCGCTCGACGAAAAGTGCCCTCGCGTGTGAAGACAAATGGCCGCCGCGCAACTTGTTAGGATTACGCGAGCAGTTGGAGGTGAAAGCGCGGCCGCTCTATCACCTCCCTGTGGCAGGCGGTGCCTCCTGCACGCGTGCGCAGTGGCCGAGTCAGACTGGGTTCGTAGGAAGTATGCGTGCGTTGCGGCTGCGCTACTTTTTGTGTTCGAATCAGGGTTTTTGGTGCTGAATGCAGTGGCACCAGGTTTGGCCAAATTCCGCTCGGCGGCACTAACGCCCCGGCCGCTCACTGAGCGTAACAGTGTGGGAGGAAAGCGTGCACGCAACGCGCCGCTACAGAGCCCTTTTGTCTTCCTTCTTCACCCTTCGTAGTTCGTACTATTCGTTCTGCTTCGCTTGCGATGCAGAGAATGCGAAAGCCGGTAGCACGAACTGTTCTTAGTTTTTTTTTTTTTTCGTTTACGGCTTTGTCGACGTATGCATAGACCCCCAATAAAGTAAGCAAATAAATAAAATTAACGCTCTCGCCTCCGCCGTGAACGCTCGCAGTTCCCGCTCTTCAACGAGGTTTGCTGCGGGGCTGGTTAGTTTGTATGTAATGAAAACATAATGCCGCAAGTGCTTTTTCTTTTTTAAGCCATACTCGAACGGCCACGTAAAGGACAGGGCAGGAGTTACTTCCGACCGGCCTGATTTTCCTATTGTGGAGCATCCTATGCGGAAGGCACTGGAAGTTCAATCTGGACACTGCTGGGGATTTACTGGTTTTTCGGAGCGGCGACGCCAACCTCCTCCAGCCTGCTGTTTGGTTCTCCCAGGAACTATGTGCTCGTACAAGACGCTCCATGGTCTGCGTTAGCAACTGAAATAAAAAAAGAAGAACGATGTTTAACCTTCCATATATACTTCGCGCGGACGTGTTGCATTCACTGTGTCTCCATATGGACAAAAATAAGATCAGATTAAGTTTATTGCACTATATTAGAGATGGTTACAAAGGTTACATTGAGTAGGAGATTCTTGAGTGAGTGATTGCAGAGGAACCTCTGGTGAATGAGAAATAAAAAAATAACAATTAGAGATGACCGCAACATAGTTTAATGACAGGGAAGAGAATGGGCACACCCACATAACACATTTCAGATAAATGAATGAACGCGCGCGTTCTCTCTTCAGTAGAATCAGCATCTCAAACCGCCAGTTACTGGAATCGTTACGACGAAAGTTGCACGTTCGGACAGGTCTTCTGGAAATTGTCCTTCGACAATTGTCCTTCGACCCTTGCATTTAGAGAAGCCCTGTTCTCCAAGCATCTCGTTACTGTGACACTTCACGTTTCACTGCAATCGAGTGTTTGATCAACGGCGCCCGTGTCCCAAGAAAGCCGTCCGAAAGCAACGCTTGCTGTCTGTTATAGCAGACACGAGGTAGCTGGCACTAGAATCAACGGTGCATTATACGCGCTTACCACACGATGAACCACTTCCATGCTTGTCAGTGGCGAATACCTGATTTAATAGCGCTGCATATTTCAGGCAGATGCAGAAGCTTCATTAGAAGTGAAGCTTGCCGAAACGGAAGCGGTTATTATTTCAGAAGAGGCAGCTGATAGCATGTGAGTTTGTATAGGACTGTGTAATGATTTGATTCAGTGAAAAACCTCCGCATGAAAGTAGGTCTCGGAATTCGCATGCAGGTCAAGTAACTACCCGCACGTCTGGCGTAGATGCCGTTCTCATTTTAAATAGTGTCCACATGTGCGCAGAGAGGTCGTTGGTTTTAGATATAATTTCCAGAATATAGCAAATAAAGGAGTGTACCAGCTACACAAATAGCTTGTAAGTCTAGTCCGAGGCTCGCGGCTAGACGTAAACGCAGTGCGAATAATTAGTTAAGCTGCCTTATTATTGTTTCAGATTTCTTTTGGGTGGCCTACTCCCCTAAAAATTGGGTGTAATAAATGATAAGATGCTCGCCACTTACAATCTAGCGCTGAAAACGCTTAGCCAAGAACGAATTCTGTACTCACGTCAGGAGCGCTTACCCCAAACAGGAATTCAAAACTGTATTTATCTTCAAAATTACACACACACAAAAAAGGCAAAAATGGTGCCGCTTTGTCAGACTTTTCCTTCATTGCCGTACAGAGTAATATAACCATGTCAATTATGTCAGAAAAAGTGCTGTAGGTCGTGCATTTTTATACAGCGCAATTGTGTAACTTGTTAATATCCGAATTGTGAAGGAATCAAAAAGAAAAATAAATACTTGCACATCACGCTAGCTAACGTACCCGCACTCAAAAGCCAATATCAGAATTTTATGTGCGCCGCTAAAATTTGAAAATCGGTATTTCGTCAATTAGCAACATTTAGCATTTGGCTTATTTCCTGCGGCTACTAGTATTTGTTTGAAGACCCTAAATGAAGGCCTCGAGCCAACTCGAAGGCTCAGAGACAGTAAACAGTTTTTTTATAAAAAGAATGGCTCCCTATTTCCTCTAGAACATTTATTCAAAAATGCTAGACGAGTGGAGCGTTAGCTGGAAATTGAACATTTTCGCCTCCTTTTTTTTCACTCTGTTGCTTACGGTGACGTCAAGCACTTTAACTGGAAAGCGCCTGCTACTGAGAATATGTGGATATAATACTTTCTACGCAAGCTTCATGCAGTAATGAGTGGGAGGCGTGCAAACGATATGTCCCGAAATCGTGACACCGGGCACTAAGGGTTTTAATAAATCTGTTTTCCTTGCTGAAGTTTTAGTATACGCATGATAGCTCAATTTCCGTTTACTCACCTGCCGCGGTTGCTCAATGGCTCGAGGTTTGGCTCCTGCAGGCCAAGGTCGCGGGATCGAATCCGAGCGGCTGGCTTCATTTCAATGGAAGTGAGTTCCAAAAACGCCCATGTGCTGTTGGATGTCAGTGCAAGTTTTAAAACTCCGTTTGGTAGAAGTTAATCCGTGACCTTCCACTATGGCGTCCCTTAGAGCTCACCTGTAGCTTCGAACCGCATTTACTTCGTATCTCTTTCTAAGGGTTGCATGCACAGGGTGGAAGGTTGGATGCACTCACTCACTCACTCACTCACTCACTCACTCACTCACTCACTCACTCACTCACTCACTCACTCACTCACTCACTCACTCACTCACTCACTCACTCACTCACTCACTCACTCACTCACTCACTCACTCACTCACTCACTCACTCACTCACTCACTCACTCACTCACTCACTCACTCACTCACTCACTCCCTCGCCCACTCACTCGCCCACTCACTCGCCCACTCACTCACTCACTGCAATTTAAAAAAAGCGCATATCCGTCACTACTGGTACCTATTCGTCCTGCGGTAGTCACTCACCAATCTTCGTAGCAATTACCAACCTGGTCCCACACACTGTTCGCGTCTTGCATACAAATGCTCTCTATCACTCAGAATATCTGCTTTTATCCGCTAGAAATTGATCCAGATCCGAGCGTGACTCCTTGGTAGACCAGCCGGCGCTGTAGCTCGCACTGCGCTCCGCTTAACTGCTTTTTATTTATTTATACACAGTACCTACAGCGCCCTCATTGGGGCATTATTGTAGGGGGGAAACATAAATAAGAACAAACATCTAGTACATAATAAATTAGGCAAATGATGCGGTGTACACAGAAAATACAATGAACCCATGCACACGGAAGCAAAAACAAACAAACAAACAAACAAAATAAAAACCATTGTAGAAAGGCAAACATACCCTAAACACACACATACACACACACAAAAAAGATACATTTTAAAATACAGCACTGCTTAAAACATAATACACTCGGACAAGAATTATTGCACTTATATTGACAGGTGGCTTTGCAAATCGGTCAGAAACGATGTAGGAGGAGCGGTAGCGACCCGCGAAGGGAGACAGTTCCAATCATGCACTGTTCGTGGGAAAAAACTATATTTGAATACGTTTATACGGCAATTGTACTCGCGCACCTTAAGTGGGTGGTCAGTGCGGGCGGAAATGTAGCTGGGTTCACTAATGTATTTCTCTTTTGGAATTCCAGTTTTATTATTAAGCACATTATAAAAGAAAGAGAGTCTCAAATATTTGCGCCTGTTTTGAAGTAATGGCCATCCCAACTTCTCGCGCAAACCAGAACTTTTTTGGAAATTGTAATCGGCGGACACAAACCTAGCAGCCCGTTTCTGGACGCGTTTCTGGCAAAGAAGAATTCTCTAACGATTTCTGAAATAATGCAACGAGATACGGGGCAACTGAAGCTGCACAATTTTTCAAAACGTAATTGGAAATGTTGTCAGGCCCTGGTGCTGATGTAACTTTAATTTTCTGTAATAAAAGCATGATCCCCCGTTCAGAAATTTCTACGTCATTCATTCTGGTCAGGGTGCTGGAAGATTGAAAGTCAGCATGTGTATTAATGGGATCGGAAAACACCGATTGGAAATAAAGATTGAAACTTCTCGCTTTACCTTTTGAATCCCTTCCAAAATCAGTTGCGTCTAGTATATCAGGCGCAGAGACCCTGCTGTTTCTCTTATTTTTAACATATTTCCAGACTGCCTTTGGGTTTGTATTTAGTTGTTGGCCTAGTGTGCTGAAGTATGCCCTTTTCGCTTTACGGATTTCTTTCGATAAGTTCTTAGTTTGCTTTTTCATCTCGGAGTACAAAGTTAGTGCGGGCGTATCACAATATCTGCGAAAGAGCCGTTTCCGCCGGTTGATCATTGCCCGCAACTGTCTATTCATCCAATGCATATCGTCACGACGCTTGGCTGAAATCAAGCGGGATGGGATGAAAGTCTGCGTCAGTGACAAAATTTTAGTTTTAAACAAGTTCCAGAAGGAATCAATATTCAGGGATGGCTGATGTGAAAGAAACTCAGGAAAAAATGCGTCGAGTTCCTGTGATAGCGAAGCATAATCCCCTTTTTCATAAAAAGACACTTTGCGTGGTTGGGTGTGGTGGGTCTTAATAGCATTACAGGATACTTTTGCTAAAACTACATCATGGTCGCTTATGCCTGGCAGCGTTATGACAGACGAGACTAGGCTAGGGTCATTGCAGAAAAACAAGTCTAGCACATTAGCACTGGTAAGGCCGAGTCTGGTAGGGGTTTGAACAAACTTAAATAATGAGTGAGCACCAATTACTTCACGGAAAGCGGTATACAAGAGGGATGCAGTGCGAATTACTGGTTTAAAACAAGACCATTCTACGCTGGGCATATTAAAATCACCGGCAAGGATAATATGTGTTGCGTCTAAGGCTAATAATGTGTTGCTAAGTTCAAAAAATGGCTGTGCGCAGGTTGAACCGGGCGTCCTATAAAAAGAGCCAATTGCCAAAGAAGTACCATCGCCCAGCCGTACCCTGCACCAGACAGCTTCAGAGGAATCGTTGTCTAAGTTAACAGACACGCTTCTCAAACTGCTATGAACGAGGATGAACACACCACCACCGCGTACATTGCGATCCTTCCTATACGTGGTATAGGATGGAGGAAATATTTCACCATCACTTATGTTGCTGTCCAGCCATGACTCGGTTCCAATTACCACATGTGCGCTCGTCATTTGTAAGAGTGAGAGGAATTGGTCAGTTTTGTTTTTTAGACTGCGGCAATTAACAACAATACAGACAAGTTCATTTTTAATAGCAGTTTGTGGGCTAGCTAAAAGCCTCGGTGATGCGGAGGATGCGGAGGATGCGGAGCCGAGCGATGTATTGCGCCCGGATAATTACAGGGCTTCGGCGGGACGACAGCTCACATCCCCCGTGGAAAAGGTCGTCACTCGCCGCCAGGCAGTCTGGAACGTCGGTTGACCAGACGGTCGTCGGGCGACAAACGAGTTTGTGGCTCTCTCAATTATGACATAATATGGCTACTGACTGAGAGAGAGAGGGGGGGGGGGGTAGGCAGAGGCTCTATTTTAGTGCTTTGAGAATCAAGCAAGCACAACAGCTGTCGCGCGTTTGCTGTGGGTATCAATTTTAGGAGTTTGCAATTCTGTCAATTGTCGAAAACGATTCAGATATTTGTTATCTTCGACTCGTATTCGATTCGCTACCTTAATAGTAACAATAATCGAACATTCAATTAAGGTTGCATATTCATCCATGAATGATTGCTCGATGTCACCCTATGAGTATTATAGCCGAGCATTCCTTGTTTAGGCATCGCTCACCGTGTTGGCATACCAGAGGGGTGGGTTGCTCTTTTCAAGTATTTACCGCGAACATAAATTCTCCGTGCTCTTTTATCTGTTCTGAGTCGCGTGCCGCTGTTTTGCGGCATTGCGGATACCATCATTTGAAGTTTGACACGTCGCTCGCCTAAATGTTGCCCAATCATAAGCGTGCCATATCCACCCCAGCTACAGTTAACGACAATAAGCGCAGTTGAAGGGTAGTTTGGTCAAATTTTTATATTTTTCACTCTTGGCTTAGATATGGAACTCCGCTTAGTTTAAGAATACTCGTATCAGAGCGTAAGTACCTATGCCCCATTGTTCCCCAGTTTCTCCCGACAAAAGTAAAGTCTTTCGCAGCTGTCCCCTGCTCTGCGCGTTCCTCCGAATCGCTCTGCGCCGTTGCGCGCGGCGCGTTGCCGTTAGATTGCGTTTCGTTTACAGGAAGTTTTCTGTTAGAACTTGAACTGAACTCAGGCCCTATAGAGGCTGTCGCTCATGAAGGCATTGAGGACTGTGCAGCACGACGTCATTTGGGAACTTCGCACGCGAGCAGGATCGAGTCAAGTCACGCTCTTTAGTGTAAGCTTGGTCGACAACCTGTTAGTGAAGGAAAACTATCGGTAAACAAATTATTAATAGTATCGATAGCTTTTTAAAAGTATCGATAGCGTAAAAAGGCTACCGAAAGGCCAGTAATGTCATAGTTACCAACATCTCCGTACCACGTACTACGGGAATACAGTTTATGATGCAGTGAGTTCGCGCGACTGATTTTATTCTATCGGTAGTAGTAACAATAGAAAGCACTACCGACCATACTATCGATAGTTCTATTGATAGCGCTATAGACAGTACTCGCGGTATTACCGTCGATATATTTTTTACCATTGATAGTTCGAGAGTAAATCAACTATTGATAGTGTCGATATCACTATCGATATTTTCGCATCACTAGAGCCTGCGCATAGTAATCTGTCGCAGCCATCCTTCGTAGCCTGACAAGAGAGCCTGGAAATACTTTTCCGTTTTCCGAGCAAGTAACTGACTTCCGCTGCTGTCAACGGCGTCTGCACTGTAGTAAGGCGTAAGCGTAAACTCTCACGTTCACCGTCCGTCCATAAGCGGCAAGTAGCTTGTGTCCACCTCCTTGAGTGTGCCGCTGCAGCACGGGGCCGCAGATAAAACAAGGAGAGCAGACGACGACAGAAGGGCCTGAAACAGTAGGGAGACATGTAACACGAGCCAAACCTTTAATAATGAAACGCGCACGAATGGAATCAATGAGAAGCGGGAAAGTATTACAGAAAGGCTTAAGAAAGACGAACGAGGTCAGAGGTCAGAGGCAGGGAGATTAGAACAAAACGATGCTGCGCATGTTGGTCGCGGCGAAGAAACGATATTCTTTAAAAAAGCAGTGAGCTGACGGGTCTGCTCGCTTGGCTGGGACGGCACTGATGATGACATTTCTATTCAGAACTCCCCGTTGATTCCCGTCTTTTATTTAACACAGTTCCCGTACCTTTTACCTTCATTACCTTTTTCATAACCTCTCTCTCTCTCTCTCTCTCTTTTTCTCATTTTACAATATATTTTAAAAATAATTTTGACGTTGCGCTTTGAGTATAATTGGCGTTTTCTTCTCCCGAGAAGAGCAGTGTTGCGGGAAGAGGCTGGATGCTGCAGGTCTTCCAGCACGGGAGGGTGAAGTCGGGCGGTGATGTGGAGAGTACATATGCGGTGTTCTTTCTTTGGAGCACTGCTAAAGGCTGCGCTGAGGCCTGAATCAAGACCGAGGGCAGCCTTCCTTTGCGTTTGCTTGGTCAAAGCCAAAATCATAGGAGGGCTGCCGTTGGGGCGATGTGTCGGGCTTCTGCTGATGGCACTACAGGTCTCGTGAAAGCAGTGACAGATATTGTGGCCCGACAATTGTTATCCTCATGTTCACGGTAAAAAAAAAAAAGTGTAAGAGGAGAAGCTGGAGTGAAAGTTGGAAGAAGGTCATCTTTTCCCGTGAGCCGCTTTCCCCAGAGATCAGCGAAACATCGCGAAAATGGAAACGCAGGAATCCCATACTGCGCATATCGCCGAAAGGTGTGGTCGCGTCCTTTATCGCGCACTTCATCTTTTTCTTTTTATTCTGATAATGAGCGCGGAATAGCAGAAAGTAAAGAAAATGGCAGCCAGTTAAACTATTACCGCCTGCGCCTTCCGCGAAGTCGGTCGCTTTGATAGCAGCATTAACCGACGTTTAACCCATTTCGATGGATGCCTTTGATTCGGACGAACGCCACGGTTGGCTGAGCGCCTAAAGCGACCGCACCCGTTCCGCCGCGATGGCTGTGATTTGCCCGCGCCGCGTCTTGGCCGGGCGCCGATACTGATTATTGCCCGCGTTGCGCAACTGTCTCTGGCACCGCCTCGGTTCCCACGTCTCTCGCTTGATCGCGTAGGGTAAAACAACTCCCTGCGTCCCGTTAATCAGCGGCGCTTGAAAGCTTTCGCTCGAAATGTGCGTTGCCGGCCTTTGATAACCCACTTTCACAGCCCGTCTCTCCCGTTCCGCACACCTGGCGACCAGCTCCCAACGAGCTGAACCCTTAGCGAGATTACTCTCGACAGAATGAACAGAAGCTTCCTCGCAGGAGTGGGCTGCTTTACCTCTGCAGGAGCGCCTGCATGGAGGGAAACGTGATTGCGAGTGTTATGTCCTAGCTTTAAGTCGCTACGAATTAATCTTTGTCGGCTGCCATTCGCTGCTGTACGCAACTGCCTTCTTGTTCCGAATCAGACTTGCCGATAGAGCGCAGTGGATGCTGTTTAAACACTGCCATATACGACATACTTGTGGAGATGGTGCTTCATTCTGTATGAATCTCGTTAACTGTGCTCAGTGGGACTCTACTGTGCGCACATTATCGTCTTGGCGCGTTCCTCTCCTTGGGCCCGTTGAACAAGGTACCAAAGGCAAACCGACTCCAAGAGAGGAAAAAACGAATTGAGTGGGACTATGAAGGGAATGGACAAGAGACGCTTGCACTGGAAGCAAGCTTATAAACGTTTGGGCTCTGTCGAACTCGATGTGTTTTGATAGCGTGGCAGTAACTTTTAAAATGCAATGATAAATAAGTCCACAGAGGAAGTCAGTCACACGATACTATGCCAAATAGGACCATTACACGGCAGCTAAGAGGATTAGAAACTGCAGGCTCTGTACCATCATTCTCGGCGACGGCGAAGAGTATATACTTGCTGTAGGCTGTGCGCTTCGGTACGCTTTCTAATGAGCCCGAGATGCATGTCTATAGTTGACGGGGCGAAAGTGCCACAACTTCCAACCATGTCATCATGCCAATCTGTGAAATGTTGAGAGTGTACGCATTACGCAAAGCGCGCCGGCATTCAAGCATGCAGAGAGTGGAAAAAGAAACCGGGATATCACGATACGAAGCCAGCATTGCTGTTTCACCAAAAATTACCTTTCTGTGCAATGTTAGCATGAAGGTGCTCGATTAGACAGCCAGGTTCCTTTACTCAAATCGAAATTCATATTATAAATTAATACTCCTCTCCGAACTTCCAACTCCCAGCATGAAGACGATGATATTGCTCGTACATTCCTTATTTATTGCAACAAGAAAAAAAAAAGACGGGCTAAGCTGGGCTACGGATTATTTAAAACATTCTGCTTAAGCCGCTGCTGTGGCTGCTTAGTTGCTGCGTGATCAAGACCAGACAAACTTAGGCGGAGCAAAAACAATTAAGCAAGAGAGCAACGTCACCCAACATCACAGCCACAGCAACTTCCCTCCATTTTCTCCCCTTCTCTGCTTTTTATCTCCTTCTCTCAACTGGCCTGGTTGGGTCTGTTTGGATTGTTCTGAAGCGGTGCAAAAAGCTGCCACAAGCTTCAGTTACACGACGGCTCAGGTTGCGCTCGCAATAACGGCTCTTGCCGTAAAAAAAAAAGCACTTTTACACGTTACAGTACGAAGTTTGCCTTTGAGATTACACGGCAAACAACGATTCCGATTGCGCTATTCAGCTTTTGATCGCCCACATGGTGGACAAGCAAGCGAAGCTGCAGGCGCAGTGCGAGGAGTAACGGGGGCAATAACGTTCTTCTGCAATCACCGACTTTGGCAGCGCACGCGGTGCCGCCCGTAGACGCTACACGCATGGAGGCACACGGCCCTCGGAATAGGAACTGCGTCCATCGGAACTGTTCCGCGTGCCAGTCGTGCGACGCTTTGCGCAGCTCAATCGCTCCGCATTCGTTCCGTAGCTCGATCGGGTAGAGCGCACAGCAGTTGTATATCGAAGTATTGGGGGCATTAGACGGCGGAATCACAGCTACGGAAAGAAAAAAAATAGAAGGAGAAATTTGGATGCCGGAAATTATCTCGGCTGCAGGGACACTGCGCTACCTAAATGCACGCAAGCTTACAACGGGAACAAATAAATTGCCCGCGACACAGAGCAAGCACGTGTAGCCATGCAATCTCTGCCAGCACTAGGAGTATTAAAAAGAAGAATATGCTTTTGCGATAGAAAGCCAGAAGCCGTACGGTAGAAGTTCTTGATTAGCTCCTACTGCAAAAGGCATTTCTCTCTTCAAACAATGCTAGAAGAAACGATCACTTGGCCTTCGCTTACGGTTGATCGATGAAACAATAGTCCGCGCAGCAGACAATAACTGATAGTTTTTCATCGTTAAAAACATACGTGTGTTTAGACGTGCACATGTTTGCAGCAGCGAAATGCGGCGGCGGTTACCACGCTTGGCGACCTGTCTGAAGAAACTGTCTGGCACAATCGCTGAGGCGTTTCGTCCAGAGCTGAAAACTCCGCTCATTCTTTTTTTTTAAATTAGAAAACTTGCCATGTGGCATAAAAGAGGCTGTCGAAAAGCTAGAGTAAGTCGTGGATCCGTAAGTCCAACTTCCAGTAATCGTCTTTTTCTTGAGTCCTGCATTCCCGGGCGCGTCCACAAAAGACGCCGAAGATCCGCCTCAGCGGCTGGCGTGAAATATTTTGGACATGTGCTGGGCACTGCATCTTCCTGAGAGCCCCGTCGGCACGTCACTGACGGGGTAAGGTCCGCCCTAGCTCTTATCCTTCTGAAGGATATCCTCCCCAATGTCGTTAAGTTGTGAAGGAGGGGTTAAGTGCACGGGGGAATTAGAGCACGTGTACTCCTCCTTATAGAGGACGACATGATGGGAAGAGTGGAGTGGATATGAAAAGGGAGTCTAATTGGCGAGGCATTCATACTTGGGGTTTTTGCTAGGAGGCTGAGGGTCGCTGGCACACCCCGAATTAATGCCTTCGTTCCTTTAAAGCTAGTGTAAGATATTTTGGCTTGTTCCTCATAGGCAATGGTGATTAGGATCTTTTGCGAGCATAGAGGAGAAATACCCTCATCACTATATAGTAATAAACCCGCCGGTACCAGCGCGAGGTGTTGTGCAGATTTATGAGCGCCAGCTTTAATTTGCAAAAAAAAAAGTGATAGAGAGAGAGTTGGGATTTGGACGGGGCATTTTCTTTGTGCGAATTCTTTCTGCGTCTTCATTGCCTTTCGAAGAAAAGAGATTAGGGGGCAGAAGTAGGATGGCCACACTGGCTGTATGGGTGGGACTACACGACATATATGCATTTTTCTGCGCGCTTCGACAGCAGCCCTGAGCACGCGTGGGCCATATTACTGAAATGCGCGCTCCGTGATTGGTGTCATGTACACGCGGTACACGTGTAAAGGTGGTGGTGTAAACTTTATTACATACAGGGGAGCTTAGGACGAACAGGTCCTTGTGCCCCCGCACGGCCCCACTGCACTGAAACGTTCATGTCCCGGACGCTCATGACGCTGGCAGCCCGGCCTGTGGCGATGGCTTGCTTGGCCGGGTCCTCGGAGCGCAGTGGGGTCTCCCAAGCCTCCCAAGTGGTAAGGTGCTCCAGGCCCCGCGGGGAGGATCCGCCGGGCAGAGGAAAATGATATGATCGAGAGTGGCTTTGGGGTGGTAGCAGAGGGTACAGGAGGGGTTTGTGTGGACTTCGTGATAGCGCGAGCGTATATAAGGGGAGGGTAAGGTGCGTGTTTGGAGCCGCCTCCAAAGTGTCTGATGACAATTGTCGAGGGAGGGATGGGGTGCGGGGTACAGCCGACGCTCGGCTTTGCAGGCCCGCGTCAGTTCACTGAAGGAATGCATGCGCTCCCGTGAGAACCAACTCGGATGGTGTACACCAGCGCTCGATTTGGCCAGTACTGGTGTTGAGGATTCGCGCATGGTTTAGGCGCTATTTGGTACGAAGCGCCGTTATTTCCCAGTGTCGACGTCTCCTTCGCTTCCTGCTTTCACAAGCGCACTGACACGATCACTTGCATGTGCTGGTTGCCCTTCCGTCACTGTATTTCAATTGGCTCCTGGGCTTTTCCTTTTACCGTTAGCGGAAGGGTCGTGTGTGGGCATCTTCCTGCGAATTTCCTCTTGTATCGGTGATCCGCCACCAGAGGCTGGCCACACAGCTCCGGGACAGTCACCTGCCTCGCAACCACCTCCATACTCCATGGCCGAGGATGTCCGGAGATCCGCTTCGTCGGTCGCCATTCCCAGCACCCACTTTCCCCGAATGCCTGCTGGCTCACACGAATCGGAAAGAAAGTAACGCGCCGCCGATCGGGACTGTTCCACGCAACATGCAGCCGCTCTGTGTTTAGCGCCAGCGTCGCTATAGTCTCCGCTTGGCTGCCCCCTGGGCAGAAGGAGATGGGCGGACGGGTGGAATAAATTGGCCGTGGACGACGCATTGGCCCAGGCGCGCGAAAGTGCAATGAACCGCGCTTGGAACGCGTACGTCGCTTCGGACGGACAAGGCGTCGCCTGCGCGAGCCGGAAGCCGGCAGCGAGAACAACGGTGACCGTTATGTCCGCTCCTCTCGGAGTCCGAGACAAGGAGTTGGGGCGGAGGGAGGCATTCTTGGCCCGAGCGGAGTGTATAGTCCCCACGGCGCGGGAGAGTTGCGCTCCGAGCGCGTAATTGGCAGTCCTGTCCTTCAAAGCGCGGCGGCGTCCAGCAGCTGCGGACGCGCTCTCTTGTTGGCCCGCTCGCTGGAATGCCGCTGTTGGGCTGCTCTCGAGTCTGTCCGCGAGTTGCGCCGACTCCTGCTGGCTTTCCTTCTATGCGGCGCGCCGAATCCTTCTGTGCGGCACTGCCACTCTCCGTCCAAACGTAACAACGCGCAGAATGCTGACGCTAGAGGAGGTGGCTGCTCCGTCTTACCTCCCTAATTGTGTGCATTGGCGCGATAACGAACGGGCTTCCAATGATCAACGGATGCCCCGACGAAGCAGTCCGGAGGTACTACAGCCTGACGGGGCCGGCGTATCTGATGCATGTTTAACTGAACCGTATATGTATTTTGAAAAGAAAGTGAATGGAGAGCATTCGTTTGAAGCATTTTCGAGTGAAGAAAGGCTAGGGCGACTTGCTGAGCCGACGAATGTGCTGGCTGACCGAAGCTGTCGATGTAGTGCTGTTTACTCCGGCTGGACGAGCCGCGGCATTACTAGTGTCCGCAATACTGCACACAATTTGTGTGATGGGAAGGAATGCTCAGGCGTTAGAAACATGTTGGCCGGTCGTTCCATAGCCCGTAATTTGCTCCCTGGGACATCTCGCTTGGCATCTCTCTGCGATTTTATCTCGAGGGTGTTCCTCGAGGACGCTCGCGAGGATGCCGGCCGCTTTAAAGCGATAGGGGCCATGTTCGCGAGCATCGCCTGTGGACGATTTTATGATTTTGCTTCACTGCCAGAGGCTAGCAGCCTAAAAATGTAGAAGAGTTTTCGCCACGTGTATTACACATGCTTCGCAGTACTGTTTGTCTCAATTAGTTTCTTTACAGCGGTCGTTTCACTACTGTAAGACTCTGTATGCGTACCCTCCCAATAATTAATCGATTCGGCACCCGTGGCGCCGAATTCATGGTCTGACTGCGTTTGTTCGTTAGGGCTCTTTGGTCGTCATAGGTACTGCCGCTTTCTATACCCAAGCGCCTACAGAATTTGATAGGTGCGGTGCGGGGTCACAACAATGTCCTATATTGTTAACTCCTGCGATTTTTTTTAGTCTGGTGGCGCATCCATCCTAACGCAGCAATTTGGGCAATCTGTATTGCCATGCGCAAATTCAGGTTGTTGGCCGCAGCTTCAAGGATGTTTAGCCTAATGTGGGCAGACAAAGTCGTAACTATGGGGATTCTGTTTGATCGCCCGCCCGCTCGCTCGCTGACTCATTCATTCATTCATTCATTCATTCATTCATTCATTCATTCATTCATTCATTCATTCATTCATTCATTCACTCGTTCGCTAACTGTCAGTTCACGTTGAACCACCCCAGGTATTCGAAATTACCTTAGCCCTTCACTGCGGCGTCCCTCATAGCCTGAGTCGCTTTGGGACGTTAAACCCCCATAGACCATAAATCAAACCACTCACTCACTCGTTTACAATCTCCCTCGCCCACTGTCTCCCCCATTCCTATTCGCTCACTCCCCTTCTTCCTCTTTCACTTGGCAGCTCAATTACTCGCCAGGTCTTAAATACACCGCATACGGGTAGCCTAATACAAGAAATGGTTCAGGAAGTAGCCTTGCGTTAAAGGTGCGCTGAGATGTTGCGGCAAGCGGAAAATGACTACATGAGAGAGAAACTGCTTGTGGGGGAAGTTTCGCGCGCCCCTTGCGAGACCAAAACCTTTCTGCGTGCATGCCGTGCTGAGTTCCCATAGCGAAGCAGATCCCGGTGCTTCTACGAGCTCTGCGAGCTTGCCGAATGCAATAGCGCGGGTGCAAGTAGATTATGCAAAAGTACTCCGATCGTGTACACTTCTCACTACGGGGCCGTCGATTTGCGGACCCCATTGCCGGCATAATACAATTCCGCATGATGGAACATTTGCGCGCCGCATAAGCGGTTTCTGGAGCACTTGCCCTGTTCCGATCGTGGTTGCTAAGGCATGTCATCGCGTCGCTGGTGGCCTCGCTACCGTAGATGTCGACGCTTTTCATCGCCAATGTGCGTTCGAACGCGATTCATCATCGTAAACTTCCACGGCCGCACTGTATGTACTGGTTGGAGCGTGGCGCCTTTCGATGCTTATCGCCAAAGCGCCCTGGGGTGGTGGAGAAGGGGAAAGAATAAAAAAAGAGGAGAGTGCGCCACGCTCTCCTCTTTCGGCGGCCTCCGCAGTTGCGCCGTCCTGGCACAGAGCGATCTCCGTTGAACACCGCTGCGGCAACTGGCGAGAGTCGTGACCGGACTGAATCGCCTTCTTTCGGGGCCATTTTCTCTCCTGCGCTGAGACAGGGTGGACGGTCGTGACTGGCAACGGTCGCGAGTTAAAGATCGAGAGACAGAACAAAGAGTCAGGGCGGCGAGAGAAAGAAAAGGGTCTCTATGTCTCGCTGAAGAGGGGGTGTACATATACGCCGCCCAGATCACCGCCGCCGAGAGTAATCAACGGGAAGTATAAACCCCCCTCTCACCTTCCTAAAGCCCGCGGCGATTGCCGTCACGCCAGGAGATATTCAAGGGCGTTTTGTGTGACCGCGCACGTCACGAAGCAGTGCGCATTGTGTGCGTCAGGTGTGGGCGCGGCGACGGAGCTTCGTGAAAAGGCTAGGACTCGCTGTGCCTCCAGAGCGGCGGCGGCGGCGCGGTGGCGGGCCCTTCCCTGTCGGTCCTCCGAGAATGTGTGTGCTGCTGTGAAGGAGACGTCCTCAATAAGGCGCTCCCACAGCAGAGCCACAAAATAGGGAGGCAGGGGGTCCTGTACTGGCTTCTCTTCGTTCTCTTTAAAGGGGATAGCGTTTAACGATTAAAGCCCGCTGCTAACGTTGCGCAATGCGTTCCCGTGTTCAGTCTCGTCGCTGTAATGAACAGTCCGAGAGTTGGTGTAAAGAGAAGCTCGTTGTCGCTGCGCCAATTGTAGACTTATTATTCCTTAGTTTCGTTATTCAATGATAAAAAAAAGGAAGACATGGCTAGGGTGGGGCACGTGCGCAGGTGGGAACAGTAGTCCACTATTGCTATAGGGATTGCGTGGAGCTCGCACGGATTGCATGGCGTTGGCACGAGAGTTTGCTGACAAATGCGGTGCCGGAAAGGACACGCTTCGTCACGGTTTGATGTCGTCGAGGCGGGAACGCAATCTTTCGGATTTTGAAAGAAGCTGCCTTTTTTTTCAGACTTCTCTGGGCAAGAACGTTAGAGCCAACACGCTTTGCGTACGCGCCTCATGCCTTCAGCCTCGCCGACCAGGGGATTGAGTGAGAAAGCTTGCTTGCTTTCCAGCTCTTTATTTTCAGATGATAAGCCGTATGTTGCAAGTAAAATAACAAAGGGAAGTAGTAAAAAGAAGAACTTTGGTGACTTCCTGGGATAATTTTTCCGCCCCCCCCCCAAAAAAAAAAGCTTCTGCAAGCAATGCAAAAAGAAAAAAAAGGGAGGGGGGGGGGTGAATTGATTTTTTTAGGCGTTGCGTCTTTCGTGCTCAATTTGAACGTTTCAAATGTATATAATTCCTGGGTAATCACAGTTCATATGCCATAAAAATAGAAATGTGAGACTTGATCCCCCCATATGTATGCGCCCTGCCTGGCGCTGCTTTGCTTTGTGGAAATGTCTGTGGTTGTCCGGATTTTGTAGATGCCCACGCCCTTCAAGAGCTTGAATTTTCTTATATATACTGCTAGCGCCACGCATGCGATGATAGTAGCATTATTGCCTCCTTCTCAACACTCTATGCTTCGATTCACAGGTCCTGCATATGTTGTATGAGATGAGAGAAAAAAGTTTGGCGATATGGTACACATTCAGGATTCACAACAGCGCGGGAAACACGGACAAAAGGGAGAATAGACAAACAAGCGCCGACTTCAACAGTAATTTATCTTCCTCTGTCCAGAGTGTTTTTGTTGTTGGACACGTGCGCATTCGTTCACGCCTTGTATCCCGGTTCTGTTTTCTTTTCTTCCCTTCCTGCAATTTCAGTTGAAGTCTGCGCTTGTTTGTCTATTCTCCCTTTTGTGATTGTTTCCTGCGCTGTTGTGAATCATGTGTTGTAAGAGGCCTTCAGAAAGGAGCGTGGTTGGCTGGAATGCGTGGGCGTCAGTGCCAGCTTTCCCGCTTATCAGCTTCGCAGTGTTCGCACGCGCCGCTGCTCGCCTCTGGCCGTCCCGTGAGCGCTGATGAACGTCCAAGAGCAGTACTGTTCGACACTCGACCGGCTTTCATCGCTTTTTGACGTGGCGGAAAGGGCTGGCCAATGAAAAGCTTCCCCTCTTCACAAGCCGGCCGGCACTGCTTGGTTAAGACCGTAGGAACTGTTTGTTGCTCGCCTGAATTCGCGGCCAGTCACTGAAGCGACATGTCCGCAAATTGAAGACTTACAATCTACTTTTACCGGTGGCCTGCGAGGTAGATGCATGACACTTAAAACGGAGGGGAGGTGGAGACATCTGTGGCCACATAAATTGCGGGGTATGAGACGGAGTCTCCAATTTTCCTTTTTGAGTTGGGGGCGGGGGGATGGGCCCGTTCTGGTATCTTGATTTCCATTTTTGGTCTCCTTGCGTCTTTCTGTACACGGCGCTCATTGTACACATAGGCGGTTTATACTAGGCGGTCGTTATTTAAAGGCGTAAAAAGAACGACGGGAGACACCCCTTCCTAGAACTCTTTCTGTACACCATTCCCGAATGAAAGGTGGGTGGAAGCCGTTGCGCTATAAGCGGCATCTTGGGACCCCGCCCAATAGCTAACGGTCTGCGTGTGCGGTACCGGCCTTCTTCGCTTCATGCACGCCGAAGCGGGAGAATCTCGTCCACAACTGTTCCCAATTTTTCAAAGAGCGGCTCCGCGAGAGGTGCGAAGCCTCCCCGCTTATTTTCTGTGGGCGTACCGCTATCGAAAGTCCGGCTTGGGTCGGCTTCCTGCACCTCCCGCCCCCCCTTTTTTTTTCTCGTCGTATCCTTTCTTTCCTTACATTTAAGAGTGCAAGATTTTTGTAAAGCCTGTTTTCTTCTTTCTCTCCTTGCTTCCTTTGTGCGTCTTAATGAAGATCTTTCTCTCCATCCGCAAGGCCCGTATACGCGGGCAACGTGCTGCATAAACCGCGCGGCGCCTCGTCTCTATTCGCGAAGAGTCCGCTTCTCGTGAAAGTGCATTGAAAACCCCGCCACGTAGTCGAGGTAGACAATGCTTTCTGCAGCCGCGCTGTGAGCCACTCGGTGAAGCATCCTCCACGCCCAGGCCTCGGCAAACCTGCCCTCATCGCGTTGCTTGTTTTTTTCCCGTTGGGCTGCGCCGACGGACGGGACGCCACGGGACTCCTTAGCGTGTCACGCGAGGCCGTTTCCAGCTGAAAATCTCGTCCAGATCCGCGGGATTGTTGGCGCAACGGCGAGCGTTCCTAGAAAAGCAGCACTGCAAGAACAAACCGGCAATAAAGCATCAAGAAAAAAAAATAGAGAACCAAATTGGTCGTCCTCGGGAGATATGGCTTTCTGCACTGGGAATAACCTGTGCGAGTGGTTGTGTATGCGGACACTTAATTGTTTTCCTTGTCAAAGAACACGAAGCAGCTTTTGAGAGGCCGTGCAATGGGTCTTTGTACACGCAGCAGCTTGCCTAGCAAGCGATGAAGCCACGGCAGATAAAGTCCCCTCCCTCAACAGGGCATTGTTCGCAGCGTATATGCTGCAATCAACAATTCTTGGCTAGAGCGTATACAGTTCAGTACAGCGGCTTGCACAGAAGAAAAAAAAAGTGAGCCAATCAAGAATTTCCTGCGTGTCATGACTGCACAAGCGCACTGGCACAGCGCCGTTTCAAGAAATATTTGTGTGTCCCGCGTATGTAGACCGTGATGTTTAAACACACACCGGTGAACAATAGGGCGACGGAACTGGAACCTTGTTGTTGGACACTGACCAAAGCAGCTGGTTGCCATTGTATTGTATTTATTAATTAGCTAAGTTCGCACTCTAAATTTAGAGCAGCACTTTTGACACGAGAAAGTCGTGGAACATCGTAGTGCGTTCGGTGAAGACGACAGAAACAGTATTTTAGCCTTGCTTGAGACATATCAATAGGCTGTTGCTCTGTTTTGTCTGAGATGTGAAAACGCTAGAAATTCGCCTATAATATGAAACAGGCGTCAAAGAAATGCTCATGGAGAGCGCAAACGTTGATAATTAATCACGAGTAAAAATGAATATTAAGAAATACTCCTTGCTGATCGATCATTACAATAAAATACAAAAGAGGTAGTTGTTGCCAGGGGCCACTGGAGGAACTGACTCCCCACTTCAGCTTTCTGTAAATATTCGGAAGACTTTCTTCCGGCGTAACGTGATAACAGTAGATTGCTATGATATGGTAAGTGCCGCGAATGCAAGCTTCGCTGATCTCTGGATAAAACACCGTAATGGGATGACGGTGTCTCCGTGTTGGTGTTATGCTTGCGTCAATTCCTTTAATCCGTTCTCGTATCTCATCTTTTCAGCTCAGCTACACTTGAGAGTGCTCGGCTTCTTTAAGAGTAGCGAGCAACCATACGTGGGGCGGGGAGAGGGGGGAGGGGTGTCAGGGAAGCCCGCCACTAACTCCTGATGTAAAGAGAAGCTTCGGGCTGCATTATAATACGAGTGTTGACGGTCCTAAAAAAACAGACTAATCATTGTTAACCGGTAAAGTCGTTGCGTAAATTCTAATAGTTAGCTTTTTAACTATTACCGATAGGCTCCTGATTCCAACTAGAGATCTGTAGCCATATCAGCATTTTAGAATTTCGAAAACGCTGTTACCCTCGCCGCTCTGGCTCAACAATTTGCGCCATTCCCCACGCTGTTCAAAACCGCGAGCCTGCGGGGAGCGCTAAGCCATGCCGATCAAATCGCGACATCCTGTGGAGGCGTACCACGTGACAATCGCTGCGCTGCTCTCCGGTCCTCGTCACTTCGCCGCTTCAGCGCGGGCTAGGCAGCGACTGTCACGTGGTACGTCGCCAGGGTACGGTGAACTAGTAGCCAGGGGCATCGTTCGCAGATCCTTGTACACGATGGCCACGGGATGTCGCAGTTTCATAAACGTCGCTTTGCGCTCCCCGCCTGCGCGCGCTTTTCGAACGGCGCGAGAAATGGCCCAAATTTCCTGAGCCACAGCGGAGAGGGTAATCGTCTTTTCGAAATTCTAAAGACCGATATGGCTATCATACTAACAGCCGACTGCAAATGTCTAATTTCAATCAGGCGCCTATCTTTAATAGTTAAAAGTTAGCCATTAGAATTTACTCAGCCACTTACCTAGTTAACCTGATTCAACTACATTTTGACGTCCGCCTGCACTGGTATTACTACGCCGCAAAAAGCTTCTCTTTACCTTAAGAACCCCCCTTTTTTTAATTAGTGGCGGGATTCCCTGGAACACCTGGTGTAACGCGTTTGTAGTTGCTGTGAAGATGCTGTTTCAGAGCAGCAGGTCACTTAGTGATGGTCTTGCTCGCCACGCCTAGCAGAGTGACCTGTGGTGACGACAGAGCTTGTTGTTCCGGTGGTCAGTCTGGCACTTAAAAAAAAATCAAGCCGATAATATGTCAATCACAGAATCCTTAGTGCATGCGCGATAGACTCGGCATCGAGACTTGGTGCAGCTGTCCTTTTACGTTCTGTTTCTTTTGTATACAAGACCTCATAGCACAACATGTCTTCTGACAAACTTTTGAATATTCTAAAAATCTCCATAAAAAAAAGATACAGTTTGCGTGCTTGTAGCGGCTCTTATAAAGAATAACAAATAAAAAACGGAAGGCCAATATGTCTTTTCTGTGCAATTCGCAAAAACAAAGAAAACGATTTGTGGTGTCTGTTCCCGCTTTCAGCAAAAGTTGGGGAATTTAACTTCGTGCATGATGTACACTGAGGTCTCCCTTAGCCGTGAATAGGTGTGCTAGTTTATTCCCAGGAGGGGGAGAGCTCTCCAAAAGCAATCTCAGGGTGTCCCGTTGCAGCTTCTCTTTCATGAGCTAACTTATCTCCAGCGCGTATAGCTTAAAACACGATGTCTGGAAAGCTTTCGATGGGCTTATGTTTGAAATCGGAAACTCCAGAGTTGTTTTAGCAGCAAAAGGTGGAAGCAGAAATCGTCATATTGAAAGAAAAAAAAATCATGAGTGAGCTTTTTTATTTACTTATAAATAAAGAAAAAAAAACTCACTCATGATTTTTTTTTTCAACATACATGCTGATCATGGCATATGTTATTTTCATGTTGTGAACTATTTTACGTATTTATGCATAACTATATATTTTCCCGGGCGTATAAATGCACATTTTTTTTCTTCATTACCTGGCTTTGGCCCATAACATTTAACCAAAAAACACACAAAACGCTATGTACAGTACTCACGGATTGAAATAGGACATTCGGAGCGCGTGGCCGTCGCTTCATGGAGCGCCGCCCGTAGATGCTCATGGAACCAAGGTGGTGCATTGTGGTATGGCGCGAGGGGGAGAACATCTACAAAGCAGAATTGTTCCTTCCAGCCGCCAACGAGCCGGCCTGTGGTTTACCACATGCCTGCGTGGCACTGCAAGGCTTGGCTTCGAATGTCCTATTTCAATCCGTGAGTACTGTACATACGGCACTGTTATGGTCAGCCAGCATGAGTCTGGCTTCGTCATGCTAAAATTCACGAAGCATACAGAGCGGCTCTAGCCTCCATAGCCAGTCGGGAGTCTCCGCAGCGGCTTTCTGGATGGTCAGAAAGCAGTCCATTCTTTCCCGAAACTAAATTCGGGCAGGTCGTGCGTCTTTGTCACAATAATAGCCTGCCCTTCTGGAGCGCCATATACAGTGGAGGCCCAAGAGCATTATGAGATCAAATGGTACCCCGTCCTCATTGTCAGTGCTTAAATAACGAATTCCCTGCGCGTCAAGTGGAAGCTCTTTCTTTATTGTCCTTTGTAACACATCCCAAAAATAAACCCCTTCCCTGCAATGCAAAAAAAACATGGTCTATTGTTTCGGGCTGTTTACAAATTAAGCAGTTCGATTCCCACGGTAAAAAGAAATCCTTTCCCTCCAAAAACTTTTTAACTGGTAGTGTCCCGGTGTGTAACATAATAAAGAAGGTCTTTACTCCTGGTGGCACCTGCATTTTCTTCCCCCTTTTTAAAACATCAGCTCCCGGACCTCCACTGTACAAGGCCCTGTACATGGGCTCTGGGAAAACAATATCACAAAGATCATGGTGCAACTTTTGTCTTTTAATTTTACACGAATAATCGCTGGAAAAACGCGCTGAAAGAAACCTAACACTTGCTACAATCACCTATTTTCGAGCGCATATGAGCTTTCCAAGTGCACAGCACAACTTTGATACGATCGCTGACGTGGAATAATCAATCTAAATAGACAGTGCGTACAACATCCTCCGTTGTCTCGTTATCTTTCAGCGTAATTGAACAAAAAAAAAACTGGCGCTAGGTGCTCCACTGAATGAAGGCAAAATATTTTGCACCCGCGGATCATAAGATTTTCCGATAATATTTATCATATTGGTGGTGCATTTCCAAAAAGTGCTAACGAAATCTTCAGATTCCGCATGTATTTCTGTGCGGAAGGTTACACCGGGTGGTGGTCGCTCTTCGTGTGCTCATCCCAGAGGACGTGCTTTACTGTAAAAGCTGTCGCTCCGTAAACGAAGTGACTAAGGAGCGATGTTCCTCCGCCAGCCGCCGTATCCCTTCATCGCCAAGGTTAATGCATGCAAATTAACGAGGCCCGGGGGAAGGCGGGTCGCTCTGGTTCTCAGCTGTCGGAGAGTCAGCAAGCATTCATGCGTGCAGTCGGGAGCAACCGTTGTTACACCAACTTGTCGCGCACCCGCCTCGGGGCTCGCTGCGCGTTGATGGATGGCCGCCGCGTGCAACCTTCGAGCTTCCGGTGTTGCGCGCTCGATAGCTTCGACGAGGCTGCTGCGCTTTCACTCGCAGCAAAAAAAGAAAACGAAAACGACCCGAGTAGCGCGCACCCCGCTGTCGCTAGTTGCAGCGGCGCTGCTTTTCAGTCGCGTTCCTTCTTCGTCCCTCTGCTGTTGGCACAACGCCGCAGCCTTGGCCGCCGGGGACGCAGTGGTTTCAGAAGCCAGGAAAGCAGTGCGGCAATGCATTGCTTGCCGCCCAGCTGTGTGCTGCCTTGCCACCGTGGCGTGGCCGCGCTTCGATGCCACAAGGAGGGAGAGGAGGGGATCAGGAAAATGTATATAAATAAGCGAAAAGGACAGAAAGACCCTTGTCGGTTTATTGTTGTTGTTATAGATGTGGAGAACGCGGTGAAATGGAGTAGGAGGACGTGCGTGGGGAAGGAGGGGGTAGAGAGAGAGAAAGGTGCGCAGAAATGGAAAGTGCGGTCGACTCGAGGCGCTCGGCTACTGAGCTGGAGTGCCCGGGTTCGAACCCGACGGCGGCGGCCACGCTTCGATGGAGGCGAAGCGCAAAAGGCGCCCGTGTGCTGTGAGATTTCAGTGCACATTAAAGATCCATTACGTGTTCGAATTATTACGGAGCCCTCCAATGCGGCACCTCTTTCCTCCTTTATTCTTTTACTCCTTCCTTTATCCCTTCCCTTACGGCGCGGTTCAGGTGTCCACCGAGGTATATGAGAGAGTCGCTGAGTCATTTCCTTTCCTGAAAAGCCGATTTTCTACTTTTTTTTCGACTCCGACGCTCGCTCTCTCGAGGGCAAGCGGGACGAATGAAAGGAAGCGTGGCAACCAAACAGCGAGCGAGGTCAAACCTCGGTCCCCATTACGACAGCGCCCTCTATCCTAGCAGTCGCGTAATAGGCAAATGCACGAAACGCACCACGCGGCAAGGCGAGCAGAAAGAGAAAAAAAGAAAGAGCGAGAAGGGCAACCCGTGCTGGACTTCAACCGAGGCGACGCGGCGCGACCTTGCCGCATTCTTACTCCACAGCTGACAGGAAGGAAAGCAGAAAAGGGAAAAGAAAACGTCATCATGGTCTACTAAGCCAGCTCCGCCGCAGTCCTGGGAAAAAGTCGAGGAAGGAATGCATTGCGCGCTCTCTCTTCGCATGCCCCAGACGTGTTCTCGTTCAAGTTCGCCGCCAAGTGGGCAAACGGTCGTCTTGGCAGTCGGCGGCCGCTCTGGCGCGGCTCGACCGAGGCGGCGCAGGACCAGCAGCAGGGCGCTCCGTGGAGCGGACACGCGGAACTTCTCGCAGCGTCTTTCGTGCGCCCGAGGCAGGGCTTTCCTCTCGCGCTCGGCGTGGTTCTGTTCGCAGCGGCGTTAGACGCCGAACGAGCACCTATTTAGTGCTGTTTTTCCCTGCGGTTCCGTGAAGACTGGCTCGTTATTTCTTTTTTTCTTTAGTTTATACCGTTGTCTTTACCTCGTCTACGGCTGAAACCTGATTCCTGTGCAAACCTTGGACACGTGCTCTGCAGTGCTTGCCGCTAACGCGGTCAAGGGGATTGTTTTCCATGGTTCGCTGCTCGCGTTGAAATGGCATCTCAGCTTTCTATATTGTATTCTTTTTTGCATGCTCGCCTTTCGCAGGAGTGACATTCGGGCAGGCTTCGATGTTTGAAGCAGTCTTTACTGTGAACCCTCGAATTGTCTTTGGCAGGTATTGATCAATTCCGTCAACATGCCGAAAATGGGCCGTTCGATCGCCCAGCGTGACTGCCCGCGTAATCAGCCTGATTGAGATATAATACAGGCAGAAATGAGCGATAACATGAGAACTACGACTCTTTCGCCCTATCTCGAGGCGAACACGCGACAACGGCAGCTGCATCCCGCCCGCTCAATACTGAGCCGTTGATTCATCAGTGGTGCACTTCTACGCTGAAATCCCTGCTTTCTGTCTATCGCCCCGCTCATAGACCTTCTGGGACCTGTGTTATCGCTGAGCGCATCAGCTCGCGAGGGCAAGAAGTCCGAGGCCGACAGAGAAGAGCCGCCATCTTTTCTTGCCTGTGACTTGTTTGATTAGGTCAGCTTTGCACCTCCCGGCAAGGCTACAATTTTTGCGATCGAACTTCGCTGTCAGAAAAGTCTACACGCGAAAATTTTGCGTCCATGCTCTGCTTTGACTGGACACTGTCGCGCATCAGTAGATGACGTTTAACAAAAAAAAAAAAACGTTCCGGGATGTTTCCTTTCTCGCCTTTGCATAACATTGCCGCTTTTTCCCGAACGCAGTAAGTACGTCGGCATCGGTTTCCTCCCACTGCGTCGGCTGAATCAGTCCTGCAGGCTTCCGAGATAAGATGAAAACTCGAGCTCTCCGCTGCACCATACCGTCCTCCAAGAAACAGCTCCGAAGCGCCGTCACGGTGGCCGTCCCTCCCTCCGTGCGCTCCGGGTTGCGGCTGGCGGCGAAGCACGCGCGCGGTGACGAGGAAAGGTCGCGCCCGATGCGTGCCCTATCTCGACCGGGGTATGTCCGCAGCGGGGGCAGCAGCGGGTTGACCGCGCCTCCTATAGTCACACCCCTTGCAGCGCGACGCGGCGCCCTGTCGCGTTTTGGAACGCCAGATAGCGCTGACAATGACCCCGACGTCGCCGCTGGGCGTGGGGTCGCCGGGTCGCGGCGCGTGGCCATGCGGAGCGGGAGAGGACGGTTGGCGCTAATTACCGCGTGATGTGCGGGCGGGTCATTACGCGGCATCGCGTGCCGGCGCTCGCGCGCGCGCTGCCCCGGCGCATTTTCTCTGCTTCGAGGCCGGCTATATTCGGCCGGCGTGGCGCCGACAGCGACGCCCGCGAGGGGGCCGTACGTTCGTCTTCCTCTCGGCCTCACCGCAGGCGCGAAACCCGCGTGGGTGGCCCCGCTGTGTTCGGACCGGGCACCGTGAGAGATCAGCCCGTGGGCGCGCAGACTGTCCGCTCGAGTGTTATGAATCGTGCTTCTGAAACGGCATAACCGCGCGTGCGAAAGCGCTTTCTCGACGTAAATAACAACAGAAGACGAAGAGACGCAGATGAACAATAAGGATTCCTTGCGGACAGACGCGCAAGCAGAGGAGCACCAAAAAGCCGGATACTAACCACAGGGCAAAGAACTTTTCGAAGCTTGCAGAATAGCTCGGCCAAGGGCTATGTTGAGAGAGAGAGAGAAAAACTTTATTTGGTCCATTAAGTGTTCAGCGTTCGGTCTTCGTCTGCATCGCTGCAGACTCTTGACCTTCAAAGCAGGGTTGGGCCCCTAGTCCAGGGCTCCACTGAGTCGCGCTGCTTCGCTTGCGTGCTGCACCATTGCCCTTTGGGCGGCGAGCTCGCAGCTGGTGAGCCGGCTCTCCCACTGCTCCGCACTCGGGGTTATGTGTTGGTGGAACGTGTAGTTTCGCCTACACTCCCAGGTTATATGGTAAAGCGTGGGGGTTGCCCCGCACCACGGGCATGTGTTCCTATACTGTGTAGGATACATTTTGCTAAGTATATGTAGGTTAAAGAAAGTTCCCGTTTGCAGCCTCCGCCAACTAGCTGCTTCTTGTTGTGTTAGGCCCTTATGTGGCGGGGAGTGTCTAATTCTCCTGCCTCTTTGATAGCTTAGGTATTCTGAAAATCCGATCTCCACGGTGAAGTGCTCGGCTCGGTACGTGTTATCTCGAGCCAAGCTGTCTGCCCTTTCGTTTCCTTCTATCCCCGTGTGTGCCGGAATCCAGATTAATTTGTGGGTTGCTGTTTTTCTGAGGTGTACTACTGCGCGGAGGATAGCTAAGGCAGCCCTGCAGATTCTACCTTTCGTATAGTTTCTGCATGTCTCTTTTGAGTCCGTTAGGATGACCAATGATTCGTCTTTTCGATAGCCCGCAGCCGCTGCCAGCGCAACAGCGACCTCCTCCGCTTCCGCTATCCTGACGCTACGTGTAGTTGCGCAGGGGATTAGTTTGCCTGCGTTATCAACTAACACCGAAGCTATCTTGTAGTAGCTTTCGCGTCTATCCCACGGATACATGGTTGCATCCGTGAAGACTGTGTTTTCTAATTTGGCTAAGTACCTCTCCACATAATCTGCCCGCGCCTGTCTCATGGCCGCGTGGAGATTTGGGTCCATGTTTTTCGGAATGGGATTGACCTGCAGGGCTTTACGGATCTTGTCGGGTATATCGGCGGATCGATCGAGATGCCCCTTTGGGTCGCGACCCAACCTTGTCAGGTGCGCTCTTCCTGTAGCCGTGTTTCTGAGTCGTTGCAGCTGTGCTTCGTGCTGTGCTTCTGCAAGCTCCACAAAGGTGTTGCTGATTCCTAGCTGTAGCAGCTTCTCATTCGATGTGTTTCTTGGTAGGTGGAGTACCGTCTTGTATGCCTTCCTTAGGATTGTCTCTGCCTGTTCCGTTTCGCTTTTGATCATGGGGTGGTATGGCAGCGAGTAGATGACCCTACTGACTATGAGGCTTCGTTGTTGTTGTTGTCAGCCTATCAAAGAGGCTTCGTATAAGTTTTAGCGTGTCATTCCATGTCTTCGGTTGGAGACTCTGGTTATCATTCTGCCTACCTGTTCGGCTGACTTCCCGAGCAGGCAGAGTGTGTGGCTGCATTTCCTCCTTGCTTGCAGCCACATCCCTAGGACTCTTATCATGTTTTTCTCCGGGATGTTTTGCCCCTCTAGTTTCACTTCGAGCGGCGCGTCGGTGGGATGTCTTCCTACCCTCAATAGTTCGGACTTTTCTGTAGAGCAGGTTAGTCCTCTTCACGTATATCTCAACGCATGTTGCTGCTCGTTGTAGCAGATCTTGCTTTTCCCCCAGGGATCCATGGTTCACCCAGAAAGTGATGTCGTCTGCGTAAATCGCGTGCTGGATGCCCTGGATTCTGCTGAGTCTTCGCGCTAGGCCGATCATCGCCACATTAAAGAAGAAAAAGCAGATGGATGGAAAGGAAGAAACACCAAAGCAAGGAGGGGCCCATGGGGCTCATTTCTCAGCGTCTGCCGTACTGTTGCCTGTGTAAACAAGCGCTTACGCCAACATTTCCTTCCTCCGCTGCATCGGAGAGGGAACGCACTAGGGCACGTCGTCTCCTGTTGCCCCGATATTCGCTTCTCGGAGTGTTACTGGAGCACGCGGATCTTTTTAGCTCTACAAGTAAGTCACGTGCTTGCCAATTATCCGGCCCCTTACCCTTCAACAACGCCTGCGAAGTTCATGCGGTCGAATCAGTTCGGAGCCCTGCACTACGGCGCTTCTTACTCCCTGCCTCGTTCACTCGTGCACGTTGAAGAAACCCAGGTGGTCGAAGATTTTCCGGGGCCATCCACTGCGGCGCCTCTTTCTCTCTTTCATCCCCTTTCTCTTCCTTTCGCTCTCACGGCGCAGTTGTTGCACACACGCTCAGGTGGATGCAATGAGTAATTGCTCCCTTATTACAAATCTACTCCACCTTAGGATTCCTCTAAAACACACACACACACACACACACACACACACACACACACACACACACACACACACACACACACACACACACACACACACACACACACACACACACACACACACACACACACACACACACACACACACACACACACACACACACACACACACACACACACACACACACACACACACACACACACACACACACACACACACACACACACGCGCACACGCGCACACACACACACACACACACACATACACACACGCGCACACGCGCACACACACACACACACATACACACACACACACACACACACACATTAAGGACAGTTGCCGGGCCAGTTGGTACATGATCTCACCGAAAAACAGCGCGCTTACACGGGACACGAGAAAGGAGACACGCACACACACAGCGCTGACTTACAACTGCAGGTTTTATTGCATTGCTCACAATAAATACTAGAAAGGAAAAAACAAAAACAGTGGAAGGCGAGGAAGAATTCCTTCTGTCGCATCATGTCGTCATAGTTATTCAAGATATTGAATCTCTTTTCTTGTCAATGCCATCGATGGTGTGCTAACGCATGACGTGGCTTTCCTATCTATGATGAAAGCTTCATACAGCTCGCGCTTGTGCTGGTGATTATAATGCCTCAAAATCTATCTTCGTCCAAAGTTAGGTGTGCAGTGACAGCCAGACACGTGTTTTGCCAGCGTGCTGCCGTATCCCGTGCGGATGTTAGTGGCGTGCTCTCGTAAACGGTCGTTTATGCAACGTCCATTTTGACCCACATACGATGCACCGCATGACAGCGGGATCTCGTAAATTACCTCCGTGTCACAGGTGGTGAACATTTGTTCATGCTTTTTACTGCACCGCGCTGGTTTTGGGGCATCTTCGTTCACCATTCTGCAAAGCAAATTGGGCTTTCTGGGTGCAGTTAGAATCAAATCCAATCCAGCGCGCCCTACTATCTTCTTCAACGAGTGGCTGATCCCGTGTAGAAACGGCATAACAGCCCTCTTCTCCTTTTCTTTCCGTGGCTGCTTCGGGTGGCCAGATTGGCGGAGATCTTTCAGGAGCTTGAATTCGATCCCTGAAATGAGGGCACCCGGGAAGCCCGCCTCGCGTAGACATTTCAGCTGGGACTCTGTGCTAGCTTGCTGACGGTGATGGCACGATCTTTTGAGGGCATTCTTCAAGGCACCCAATGCTATTGCTCGTTTGACGAGCTTCGTATGCGAGGAAGAGTATGGAAAAAGGCTTTTCTTTCACCTCGGAGCATAGCACCAGCACAGATGGTCCTCACTTGGAAACAACCGCAGGTCAAGGTACTGAAGTTGGCCTTCATCAGGCAATTCTTTTGTCAATTCAAATTCTCCTAAGTTTTCAGAAAATACCTTGAAAAGGGCCTCCACGTCCTTGCCTGGGTCCTGATCAGACGTTTTGTAGACGACGAGGAAGTCGTCGACAAAACGAAAAACCCTTACTACGTTGGTGTTGAGCAACGCTTCTTTTAGCCGACGATCCGCCTTTGCAAGCAGGAGATCGCTGAGTAGAGGTGCGACACAGGAGCCGATGCACACGGCCTGCCTCTGTACGAACAGTTCATTATTGAAGCTGATAAACGTCGACCTTAGGTAGAAGGCCATAGCTTCGAGGAACTTCTCTGTGCTGATTCCGCAGGCGTTCTGAAACCGTACGGTACCCAGAGCTTCAATGCCTTCTCTAATGACATCAAACAGAAAAGGGTGCGTAAGTGAGTAGTAAAGATCCTTTACATCGATGGAGAAAACACTCACACCTTTAGGGCATGAGCCATGAAGGAAAGCAGACTTCTTCAGGCTTGTTAACCTGGAACGGATCTTCCACGGCCAACAAAGACAGTGAGTCTTGTAGAAACTTCTAGTATTTAGTATTTCTAATATTTATTGTGAGCAATGCAACAAAATCTGCAGTTGTAAGTCAGCGCTGTGTGTGTGCGTGTCTCCTTTCTCGTGTCCCGTGTAAGCGCGCTGTTTTTCGGTGAGACACACACGCACACGCGCACACACGCGCACACACGCGGACACACGCGCGCACACGCACACGCGCACACACACGCACGCACGCACACACACACACACACACACACACACACACACACACACACACACACACACACACACACACACACACACACACACACACACACACACACACACACACACACACACACACACACACACACACACACACACACACACGCACGCACGCACACACACACACACGCGCGCACACACACGCACACACACATGCGCACAAACACACACGCACACACACACACGCGCGCACGCACTCGCGCACGTGCACTGAAAGCACCAGTAATTGAAACAACACTTGGAAGTTTGTATAGTTCACGGTGTCCAAAAAGAATGCAAAAAGCAGATGAGGCAACGCAAACTCTCTCACTGACCCATTTGTATCCCTCACCCATACACCCATTCGCTTTCTGCCTGGGTCACTCACTCACTCACTCACTCACTCACTCACTCACTCACTCACTCACTCACTCACTCACTCACTCACTCACTCACTCACTCACTCAGTCAGTCACTCGCTGTCTGGCTGGGTCACTCACTCATGCAGCACACATGCATGCCTAGCTTCGTGCCTTAACGCCGGCGATCGCTGACCGTGCACAAATGAGGTCGTGACCAGCTCCGGGCCCCGGTGTCCGGCGGGTTAAGGCTCTCCAGAGCGAGCCCCTTTGTGACGCCTCGCGGCCAGACTATGGCCCGAGGCACGCGATATGCCCGCGTTCGGCCCATCGCGTGATACGGGGAAATAGACGCCTTCCGAGAGGCCCTGCGCCATCATAGGCCACGCGAGCGCCCCTATTGTTCGCCGCCGGGCGCGTGTGGTGTGTTTCCAAACGGTGATTTGTTGTCGGGGGTATGTACTGTGTGCATGGAACGGCCTGATGCTCGCTCGCGTGCATCCATCCAGTGCGCAATGAACGCACGGCTGACGGGTATTACGTACACTTAAGATGGCCGCCTGCCACCTCCACGTGTCTTGTGTCAGGAAGTGGGCCACAGATGCTCGCTTATCCCTTTGTTCTCCGTCGATGCGTCGGGTCTCGTCAGCAGCGAAATTCCATTGCACCGAAAAGTTTGTTTTTGCTTGCCGTAGTCGGCCTGGTGGTGCAAACTGTATGCACTTGCGCGCTCATTTCATCCGCAAGTGCATTATGAGAATACTTTTATGCTTCTCTGTTGTGCTGATATGCACGCATAATGTTTGCAAAATGTCCGCCAGGACTTCTGAGAAGAATCGCGTGTTTTGCGGGCATGCTAAGATTTCATGCTTTTCCAACGCTTGTGAACTTTCACTGTACGCTCTGTGTTACAAAGGAATGAAATGGGATTAACTGCGCCCCTTACTCCTCGCGACGAATGACTAGTCTCTGTGGAGGCTAAGGTTGGCGTATGATAGTTTCGCAGTTATTGTTTTAGAGAGTAATTGTTGGCCCTTTGAGGGAGTAATAGTTCTGGCGACGCAGTCGCCAAGAGACTGAAGTGCGCCCTTTTTTAGTCCTTTTTGACTTTGTTTGGCCACTAGCAAGAAATTTACAGAACCGTTTTCTCGTCATTTTCGAGATATGTTGCAGCAGGATCCCCCAATTCGTTCTTTATAATGGAACCACACACACACACACACACACACACACACACACACACACACACACACACACACACACACACACACACACACACACACACACACACACACACACACACACACACACACACACACACACACACACACACACACACACACACACACACACACACACACACACACACACACACACACACGCACACACACACGCACACACACACACACACACACACACACTCTCTCTCTCTCTCTCTCACTAACTCACTAACTCACACACTCACTAACTCACACACTCACTAACTCACACACTCGCTCACACACTCGCTCACACACACGCGCACACACACACACACACACACACACACACACACACACACACACACACACACACACACACACACACACACACACACACACACACACACACACACACACACACACACACACACACACACACACACACACACACACACACACACACACACACACACACACACACACACACACTATTGTACCGCAAACGCCTAAGCTTCGGGCAGGCGATGTATTCTAGAGTAGAAAGACCGACTGCAACTCGAGTGCGCGGCGTCTCTTTAGCTTTCAACCCAAGACCACTGAGGACTGTCATGCCGTGGCAGGATTACCCTCATTCTGAATTTCTCCTAAGGCTTCAAAAACACTAGACTGGTGCACGTTGGTACCTATACTTGGATAATTTTATGTGTGCAGCTATAGTTTAAAGAAACGCCCGGGTGAAGCATACTAGACCAGCTATAGTGCATAAGGAGTGAGAATTGCTTCCGGAGAACTACTGATGGAAACATAATACGTACCTGATGAGCGTACTAATCTGAGGCCGTCCTGCGCAGCTGTCACTTAAAAGCTCTTAATGAACCTAAGACACCTCCTATTTATTTTCACACCGGTCATGAGCACGCCAAATCTAAATGCAGTAGGGAACCACTGCCAGCAAGTCGCCACGCCGCTCACTGATGATTGCTCGCTGGTCTGTTGTGCACATAACGGAAAACACGAGGCAAGTAACGCGAACGTTGTGTACGTGCCAGCCGGAGCCAAAAAGCACGCATACTTCAATCCTCCCCATGCAGTGCAAAGGAACCTAACTGAGCTTCGAGGTCGGCCACATGGACGCTATGTGCACCGTTCGTTCCGCCACTGCCGCTAGGGCTCGTGCAGTGGCGGATGTCGCTAATTGTTAGCACATCTGTGTAATTTCGATGTAAGAATTTTGCCGGGCGAAGCTTGTCCAGCAGTTGATGCACCGGTGCGTGAATTGTTTCTGGCAGCAGCATTGCAATATACTCCCGCAGGTAACTTTAAGAGCGGAAATTTTTGCCGGGCCCCGATTTTCGCCAGTTTATCCTGGACTTTCCTGCTTTGTTCTCCTTCGTCGCCCTGCTCACGTGCTGGGCAGCCATCTGGGCCTGGATAACTTTCCTTCTTTTCCTGTCCGCTCTTCTCTCTGGGCCACTCCGCTGCAACCCCAGCTTTGTACAATGTTATCGCTGTTAGAAGAAGGTTCGTAAAAAATTCGCGATCCACGCTGGACCGGCTCGGTAAATTCATACGGCAGGTAATGGATGCTCCCAGCCGCTTCTTTTGTATGCTTCGATCGGGTGGCGTGCGTGTTCAGGGCGGCGTTGGGCGGCTTTTCTTCGGTCGTAGCTGCACGTTCGACAGCCATCATGACGATGCGGTTGCCGGTCAGTCGAACGCTCCTCCGCTTGGACACGAAACCTGTGAAGACCTTGAAGACGCTTGCTCGCTGTCGAACCGGCACCGAACGGCTGCAGCTGCTGCCGCCGTACACGCGGACGGGCAGCACGACTTGCCACACTTGAATGGGGACCGACACTTTAGTGATCATGGCAATTCATGCCTTCGAGCTCTATGTGTGCTTCGCCACCTGTGTTGCCACCCAGTCACAACCAACGCCTGTAAAGTAGGGCGTTGTCAGTGCGTCCACGAATCTCTAGCGAGTGGGGCGTGCTTTGATTCTGTGCACACAACACGAAATACAATGCATTGTATGCGCACTAGAACCGAAGGACGGTCTGTGGGGATTGTAACAGATTGTTGCGCACACGCGCACTATACGCTCGCGCTTTCTGCCACGTGCAGGCGCAGGGTCGCCCCTTGGCTATAGGTCTGTCGGTCTTAAATATAGCGTGCTCGCGGGTTCGGTGCCAAGAAAACTAGCGCCTGTCAGGAGCCGGGAACAAAGTGTAGCGTCCGAGGCGGAAACTGCCGCGGCGGGGCCGGGGTCCCGCCTTCGTGCGGGGCTCCGCGACGACCGCAAAATGCCAGAGTGCGACGTCGCGTCCCGCCACCACCGTGATGCGCGCGAGTTTGCCGAATAGCCCACTGTGCAGCAGCAACGGCGGAGCAAGGGCACCAGGAAGAGGCGCCGGCCACGTTGCGGGCGCGTACGCACGGCGTCATCGCGCTGCAGCAGCGTCATCTCATCTGTGGACTCGAGGGGAGCGCGAGCCGTGCTTATAAATAAAGCACGGCGGGGACTGGGGCGCGCGTAATTGGTCTTGAGGGTGCCACTTAGGACGAGAAGGCACCGGCGAGCGCGCTCGCAGCACACGAACGGGAAGCGTGTAATCCTCGTCCACCGTTCATTGTTTCTCAGCCATCGCTCGCGGACGGCGACGACACCGAGAACGCGGCAGGGTAAAAACGACCGAGCAGAAGAGAAGATGCGGGGGGCACTGGTGCGTTGTGTTTGTGTGCGTGTGTTGTGCGCGGCCTGCGTTTAAGCGGCGAGGTCAGTCGGCCTCGTGAACCTCGGGCAGGAATTAAGGGCGCCGTCTTAGGGCTCTCGCTCAGACAGCGCTCAAGACAGCGCCGGACGCGTAAGAGCGCGCACGGAGTCCTCGCGTGGTCCCCCTGGCTCCGCGATGGCTTCATCAAACGCCCAATGCGCTTAATGGCCTACATTTAGTGCGACGCAATTGCAGCGCGCTGATGGCTCTCGGAGAGGTGGCCTCCTGAAGGTGTCGGGTCTCCTATTTGGCGCCCCGACATTGCGCCCTATACAGACGAGCTTGCTGCGTAGCGCACTTGGAGCGTTGCCATTCGCGGCATAGGCGCATTCCTTCCTCACTCCGAGGGCTGGACTGCTCTTCGGGAGACACCCTGCGCTGTGGTTTATGTAGACGCTGCCGACTGAGCGTGCATACGACACGTGCAAGTTGTGGGAGGAGACTCGTCGTCGCTCGCAATGACACAACTTAGCATATTTAATAAACGACCACAAAGTGTGAGGACATTGCGGAGACTTCCTTCTGTGTCGCGACTTTGCTTGCTTTGTGGCTGTGTCGCGGTGGCTTTGGCGTTCAGTTGATGTTCCTGAGGTCGCGGGTACGGTCCCGGCCGCGGCGGCCGTATTTCGATGGGTGTGAAATTCAAAATCGTCCATGTGCTGTGCGATGTCAGCGCGCGATAAAGAACCCTAGGTGGTCAAAATGAATCCGGAGCCTCCACATCGGCGTCCCCAAAGCCTATGGTCACTTCGAGGCGTTAAACCATAAATTTACAAATGTGGAACTCTACAGCGGACGGCCCGACGAAAAAGACGAACA
Source organism: Amblyomma americanum (assembly GCF_052857255.1). Classification (NCBI taxonomy): domain Eukaryota; kingdom Metazoa; phylum Arthropoda; class Arachnida; order Ixodida; family Ixodidae; genus Amblyomma; species Amblyomma americanum. Next base: position 6,030,077 of record NC_135498.1, read on the forward strand.
TTTAATTCCGTGCTGCCGACTAGAAAACAAAAACGACAACCAGCGTACGGCTGGCTGCTCGATCACCATAGTGCAACGAGCCCCCACTTTGTATCATTTACGAGTAACACTCCATCCGCGGCATGATGAACGCTGACTGATTTGCCTGCAGCTCTGCACTCTACTGTTGGGAGCAAGATTTCATGGCGGCAAGGGGCCGTTCGATTTATTGCGCTGGTGAAGATTTTATGCTCATAAAGCTATATGATTACAGGATCTCGACACCATGCTGAGAAGTCCTCCGTGCTCATGCGCTGAGGACTTTCAGTCAAAACTGCGCACCATTCTCTTCAAGCGAAGAAAATCAAGGTCCCCGCTAATCTTCAGCCATTGCTTTGGCTGTTCAATGTCTATGCGGCCATTAGGGTCGTGCTCCGCTTTCCCTTGCTATGATATGATCATCAGTGTCAGCTTATTGCTATGTAAGTGTCTCGGTCGTTTGTGCTTTCGTTCCAAGGCAGTTTTCTGGCAACGTATATATTGGTTTCTCCTGCTGAGACAATTAATGGTGTGCTTATAGCAGGTTACCTTTTGTCGGCTTTGTATGATGTGATGTTTATGTCGGCAATCATCTTCATCATCGCAATCGTTGCGGTATTCACAATAATAATCATCATTATTAGCCAAGTTAAGTCCGCTGCAAGACAAAAGCAGCGACCTTTGACTGCTGATCATTACCCGTTTCTGTGTGGGTTTTGCTTTTTTTTTGCATTTCTGGGGAAATAGGGAAAAGTCTTGAGCACTAAGGTATCTGTGCACGTCATAGAACCCTAAGTGGTCGAACTTCAGCCGGACACAGCCCGCAATGTTTGTTTGTCAGATGAAAATTAATTTACTATCACTTGTGATTACGCGGAGAGTTCATCATCTGGACTAACCAAATGGGATATTCTCTGGGAAGCCTGGTTTAGTGCACTATGATATGCCATTCACGCTGGCCAAGTTGTCATTTGCAAACGATAACTGCCCTGGGTCATAGTTAACTGCCTCAGTAAACTGAATTTTCTTTTCCGAAGTCTCAGGCCACTTCTTGAATGCTCGAAGGGCTCTTGGATCCCATACGTTCGAGTTCCTTCTTAACAGCTTGCGCTAAGGCGGTACCTAGTCGCTTGTTTTGCTCATGCCCGTATTTAACGCTAGCTAGCGCTTAAGCGCGTGTCTATGGCTACGCTTACTTTGGTAGTGGTGGTCGCGAAGACCGATGGCATGCCGTAGAGACTACTACCGACTTAGGGATAACAACACTGACGGACCAGATATCGCCACAGTAGCCGGTATTACAGGGTTGGAGGTCTTGTAGCGTGTACTTGAGAAGAAAACATTGCCCTCAAAAATTGTAGAGACGCTTTAATAACTTTCTGGATGAGGCAGCAATATGAGTGAAAAAGAGTTCGACAAAACCTAGGCTCTACACGGAGAGTTAAGGGCGACTGGACTTTCGTCGCTTGCTGCGTTTCGTGATCAGCTGTCGTCTATCGGACGCAAGCTGCCGTTTTTTGTTCGATTTTCCTTTTTTTTTGCTGCTTTTCCTGTTCCTTCTCAGGGCCGCTATATAATTTTGTGGGCCAAAGAGCCTGCAAAACACGACTTCGGCAAGGGCGCATGGCTTGCGATGACCACGGTCTAGACAACACAACTTTTTCATTTATTTTTCATTTATTTTCTCCTTAGGAGCCCGATGGCATTACATAAGGGGAGGTGAATTAGCATGATGTATATTTCTTGAACATGGAAAAAGGTGAAGAGAAAGATACAAAATATACAACGAAAGCAAGCAAGAACAAGGAAAAACAAAAAATACAGTAAAATGCAGAAATACATATATTTGAAATAAGAGGGAACAAGCAAGAGCAAGAGAAAAAAAATTACACTAAGGCGCAGAAATTCAACAAAGCGAAGTAACAAAACAGCACAAAGGGTGCAGTCTATTCAGGATGGCTGAAGTTTTTTTTTTTTTTTACCTTATTACGGAATTGAGTTCTATCTGTGCATTCGGCTATGTTTTCGGGTACGGAATTCCATAGGACTATTGCATGATGGAAAAACGAGCTACTCATTGCTAGGGTGCGGGTAGAAATTCGTGCTAGAGACGGTAATCGTGCTCTTTCTTTGTCTCACAAATGGCACGACCTCTACGCGAAACAGATGTTCATGAACAAACAGTTCGAGGACGTGTATTCTTCGTACAGCGTCCGTCACAAAGTCCCAGATCTTGAGTGTCAGTGCAGATGATGCTGTCAAGCTGACTGCGTCGCACTCGAAGCAGCATAAGTCGCACGCCGTGCAACGGTAGCCGCCCCAGACCAAGGCTTGCCCCGTTTTCTTTGTTTTTTCGCGCGCGTTTCTTCGCTCCGGCGCGAGAACAAAACGCCACCTTTTTTCTACGCGCGCGCTACGTTCTACGGAGAGCCACTCACTCACGCTTGACGCGGTTACGCCGCCGCGTGTTTATCTTTGCCAGCAATTACACAGCCGTGCTGTTGATGTTCACGTGGTGTCGACTCTCTAATGATGGCGTCCCTCGCGAGGCAACCTTGGCGAGGCCTAGCTGGCTCCACACCCCGACGCCACTTTTGACTGTCCTCTTTTGTCTGAAACCCCGCGAGAGGCGCTTATTGCGCCATGTCCGCGTATAATTCTTCCTGAATGCATTCGTTAATTCCCCTCGCTGCGAGCTCCTTTAAAGGCCGATGCGAGCAGAACGGCGTCGTATCCCGCGGGCGTTTAAAACGTGTGAGGGGACCGCGTGTCTGCTCAAAAAGCGCTCTGCCCCGCTGATCCTGGTGGGTGGCGTGTAAACGGCTCCGTGGGTCGTTTCCCGCTCTTTAATTACGAGGCGCGCTTTTTGTCTCGCGCGAGTTCGTTGCCAACAGTGGCCGCTCGCTTCCTGGTTGTTTTGTTTTTATCGACGCTGCTGCCAGAAGGTCGCGACGTTTTGTCGCTTATGAGTTTTAAGCAATCCCGGCCTTCCTCCTCAAAGCGGGTCAGCTTACAACATCTTATATTATTCTCGTGAATAATCTTTTCTTCTCTCTTCCTTTCTTTCTAGCACTTGCCGCAGCGTAGGTTTAGACGCTGGGATTGCGGTGGGCACGCTTGCCAAGGTATGCTTTATGCAATATGTGTTACAATGTACCGTGTTTAACTACAGCAGCTTCCTTCGTTGCTTCCACAGGACGAAATTTCCTCCCGCATGCGTAAGAAGTTTTCGCTTTTGATAGACGCATAATCAGCGGCGGCGCTTTAAGTCAGGTTTGTCTTTATATATATATATATATATATATATATATATATATATATATATATATATATATATATATATATATATATATATATATATATATATATATATATATATATATATATATATATATATATATATATATATATATATATATTAAACTTCAGTGCCTGTTTAATGCGAACACTTTTTGAGAATTTCTTTGTCTTAATTTTGCATGGTTGCAAAATATCCCTAGTCTCTGTTTGCGACCAATTCTATGCCCATATATCACCAGTTCATTTGGTTTGATGCTCACCCACCGGGACAGAGTTCTAGACCTAAACCTTGTTTTCTCTAGATTCTCAAACTGCGCGCTACAGACTTTAAAGGAGTTCGCTGCTGGGCTAGTTGGTTGTAGCGTAAGCTTCCCTCTCACAGAACTTTAAACTAAACGTAGGATATGTGTCGAGAAGGTGGCGAACGTGCAGGTCAGTGACTGCCGAGGCGCTGGCTGATAGAAGTGGCTGGTTGCAGAGGGAATGTTTTGTTTTAGAGTGAAAGCTCTACTTCACGACGAGAGCTGCAGAAGCCGGTCCATCGCCGAAGCCTTGACCTTCGCCTGGAATAAATTAATAAATAAATAAGTATATGACGCGATTGGGTTTCGAACCCACGGCGGCGCGAACGGATCAGCTTCGCTCCCCACTGCACAAGAGCACTGTGATACCGCCGCAGCCGATCACGCCTCGTGTTCAACTGCAACAATCAACTCGCGCTGTTCATGGTACATCGTCGTATTCATCAACTTCTATCTGCGGCGCTAGCAGATCAGATCAGCTTAACCTCTACTTAACCTTCGTCTATTATCGTCGCCAGACCTGCCGACGACCCAACAAATCAAGAATCATGAGCCAACCAGCTAAACACATGCTTTCGCACTTCTAGTCGGTTAAACTCCATTAAAACTTGTAATTTTTTTAGGGAGCCCGTGATCTACTGTGACTTTGGATTCATTTCACTTCGTTTTCTTCAAAATGTTCTTTCTTTAATGTGTTTCTGAGCCGCTAGCGAGCCGGCGGTCGCTATCTGGGCATTTCGTGACTATAGCTGCAGCTTCAGCTGCAAAAGCACAGTATGGCTTGGGTGCGCGGTCACTCGCAGGATGCGCGTTATTGCGCAAGTCTGACGTGATGCCCCTGAGCTATAAATTTCAAAACTCTTTTTTATTTAACTCAATAAGGGTAGTTTGAGCTCAAACCACGCCAGTGCTACACAGTGCAGAGCAGTGAGAAGTGAACAGCAGCGTTCAGGGTTTACGTTGCTCCTCCGATTTTATTTCGATCCTTGCCGAAAGTACAAAAGTACAAAAAAAATAGAAAGTAATCTTTTAAGTCCGGCAGTTTTCGACGAAGCATCATGCCGCCGGTGTATAATGGGGCCGGCTCGGCTTTTTTATTTTAACGCATTTTCTGCCTAGCGTCATTTTAGCGAGTAGACACAACAAAGGGGTGGCGTTAATGCGCAAAGCTAGAACTTTGTGATACCCGCCTTCTAAAGAACCTCCCAGTGGCGGTTATGAATAATAGCAGTGGTGACAAACTACGCAGAACTCGGCGGAACGCAGAAGATAGTTTGCAACCGCGCGCACCTACGCATGTGCGCGCTGCCTGGTTCCTGGTTTTACAAGGAAAAAAAATGCGTCACAAATCCTTCGTGAACGATAGGAATAGGATTATGGGCTTACCGGTCTTGTGGCAGTTGCTGTTCACCGCTTGGTGCGTCGTGTCGTGGTCGCCTCTTTTTTGTCGTTAGCTTCCTGTCTAGCAACCATTGTAGTCAATTCGTGCATTGCAGAGCAGCTCGTAACAACGATGGCGTCAAAACAAAGAAGATATATGGCGTGTTCAACGAAAGTGAAGGTGGTCGCTTAACTCGGCAAGTGTTTCGATTAACAATGCGGCAAGCCCGGCGAGCTTCGAATGCCCATTGCGCCCTTGGGTTCGTCTTTCTGAAGGTTTGCGCCTGCGTGTGTCCCCTTTCATGTCCTGACTTGAATGGGCGCATAATACTCCCAAAAGATTGGCGGTAACTCCGCTGTCGAGAAGGAACGGTCATTTTGTTCGTGGCTAATTTTGGGGAACTTAAGCTAGCTCGCTACAATGGATGGCCTCTGCAGAAGCCGCGCAGTTCGCTGCATTGCACAAGCTCACTGTGCTGTGAGTAATTAAAATCAAGGTTGGTTATGAGGAAAGGAAAGTCGCAGTCACTGCCTTACCCAGGGTGGTAACGGTGGTGGAACAAAGGAGGAGGAGGGAAAAAATTTATTCCGCAAAAATAAATTAGTGGATAGATGATCGCCGTACTCTTATCCAGTGTCCTTACCCAGGGCTTCGTCGGCCGTCGCTATCGGGCACGCCCGCTCCCAAGAGGAGAAAGTGGGGTTGGGGATAGGCGACTGGTGCCCCGGTGGGTTGGGGCATTCCCATCGATATAGGAAAAGGTGGCTATACAGGTACTGCATGTTGGACAACTATTGGGTGGGGAAAATTAGGTGTTTCTGATAGAGGTTTGGGAAAATGTGTGTGTCCGTCGCTGGCGCCCTGCTGTGGCGTCCGCTCTGTTGAGGGATTTGTGTGACGGGGAAGTGTTCTTCCATGGTGTCTGTGGTGTTCAATAATGGGTTTGTATGTAAGAGGTTCTGTGCTTCGAAAGCTGCGCAGTTTCGGAATTGCATCACGCAATTTCGTGTTGGAAAATTGCTGCATGTTTGCAGAAATTAGGCATTATGATCCGGAAGTGGTACGTCATACGCTGTAGTGCTTTACAAACTGTTTGCTAAAATGAAGGTTTCAGTGCGCTGAGCTTCAACTCAAACCTATTGCATATGATGCGATGCCATTTCGGCGGAGCAATTTAGTAACTTTTCGGTTATCTGAAAGGTTTATTCAAACTTGGCTTGTTGAACTGGTTTTTAACATTGTAGTTTAACTGAACGCATGTTATTTGTGAAATGCGCGTGTAGTTTGCCTCGTCTGTATTTGGAGTGTTTCCGCGTACCTTACGTATGCTTGCCTGCTGTCAACTGTCGTGAACATGGGCTGTGCTGTATGTGTTATGACGTCGTCCTCATCCATTGTCTTTTATATCAGATGTAGAACATATGTCGTCGCCTATTTGTAAAGACGCAGCGTGACAAGCAGTAGGCACTGTTACCTAAAAAAGCAAAAATCTCGCCTTATAAGTTGTACAAGAAGGGGTACATCCAGTAACGCAAGTAACAACGGCACCTCAGTTTTTGTGTCACTGCAGTTGTGGGCCGTGCAGTGCTATGTATTTTGCTCGTTCTTCTGCCACCATTTAAAAGATGGAAGCTTCGACGTATCCAATCTAACCGCAAGTGAAGCCAAAGTATCGAGACCGTGACGCATAACTGTGAAATATGTTAATGAAGAAAAGCCTGACTCTTTATGTCGCTTGCATTCGGAGCTGTTCCGCCCTCTGGTAGTCATTGGCGGCGATGAATTGCGCTGACATTTTTCTGCGCTTCTCTTCCAGGCCAGGAGACCGGAGCTCGAAAGCGGCTGGCGCTTTTCCACCTCCGGCAGAGGAGTTGCGGTGAGCACTGTTATGGTTGCAGCGTATTGTCTTTGCAGTGTACTGTCAGCGTCAGCTGAATCTAGAAACATGATAGCTATAACGTGTGCACCAAAGTATCATATTCCGTAAAAAAAAATACAGGCTGGGTTCATTAACACCTCCACGCAACGGTGTTCGCGCCGTCCAGGTGAAAATCAAGTGTACTAGCACTCATTCTCCACCGGAAAGCTTTTGGCAAAGGCTGTACCCGCCACGGCGTTGCAGCCCTGGCCCGTGCAAAAAATGAAATTAGTTAGGTCTCTTACTCATGTTAATGAATTTTCGCTTGTCATGATCGCACTGCTGTGAGCTATGAGGTGTACTCCGTACTGCTCGCCCTCCTCACTGATTTCGACCACTGAGGATCCTTACAACGTGCCCCGAAATCTCAGGAAAATGCCATAAGTGCCGCTATGGGGGGCAGTTATGAGCACGTAAAGAAAGAGGAAGCACTCTGCTTGGCAGTCGCCCACGTTTTTTTTTTCTTTCTGCGCAGCGGTATTTGCTGCAAGTGGTTCTTTCTCCATTTTCTCACCAGTGCTTTAAAGGGGCACCGGTGAAAAATCGAAGTTGGCTTGTATCGATAGAATACCTAAACACATAAAGGCCTCTATTACTGAAAACAAAGCTCTTGTAAGGTAGAACAGAGCAAGAACTAAATTACAGCTATCGCTGGCCCAGGCCAGTCTCGCAAGTACAAGCGCGATGACGAAATAGCGGAAAAAAATACCAAGGACTTCTGTGGCTTAAAAACGTGCATGAAGGTTACGCGTTTAGATATTGAATTATATGAGTTTTATTTTGAACCAGCTAGTGCTCTTTTGTCACACGAGGAAGACGGGAAAAAACTACCTCCATGTTGAAAGCCATAGAAAACCTATACCTGGCGGCGCAACAGGCGGCTAGCTGAGTTTCGGTATGTTTTGGAGTGCTTCGCGGCTAGGCTATTTGCGTGCACGCGTGGTTTAATTTTTGACGGGCGTCGATTTACGACTGCGGAGCACCAGAGGAACTCCAAGTGCCCTCTATGGGCCTCTCGGACGAAGTTCATGCCGCGGCAGGCGCCTGCGACGAGAAAAACAGCTTTGGCTAGGCATTGTTGCGCGAGCCTCCAGTACACAGGTATCTAGAATTTCGCCTCCATCGAAATGCGACCGCCGCGACCGGGATCGAACCTGCGTCTTTCGGGACAGCAGCCGAGCACCATAATCACTGAGCCACCGCGGCGGCTTCTGGACGCGAAGGGGTGTAAGCTCGAAGGTTTTACAAAAGGCAAATTAATACGAGAATACGAACCGACAGGCGAAGGATTCTTGGAGGCTTGTAGGCTTTCAGTATTTCCCGCTGTTTTTTTTTTCTTTCTTAGTCTTGTTGTGTTTTTAGGCGTATAGCCCCGCGGCGCTCGCTCTATCAGCCATGCGCTCTGTTCCGTCTTGATTCTTGCACCAAGATCGCCGTGGTCATTCGAAGTGATGACCTCCGAAAAGTACGCGTGCACGGGACGAGCCGGAGCGGAAAGTCGCCGTCGTCGAAGATCCCAATCGCGATCTATAGCGGCGCTTCCCGTGTCGCTGCGCAGACTTCTGTCGTTGTCTTTTAAGACCGAGACAGCGAGCGTATAACGCCACGGCAGCAGCACGTGCGGGTGCCTTTCTCCATTTCCTCTCCGATGCAGCGACGCGGAGGGGCTTCGAGAGAGAATTCGTCTCAGCCCGGCTTCGAGCGAATCGCGTAACGGTGGCATATCTGCGCACGACCGTCCACGCTCCCGTGCGCGCGGCGCTTTCGCCTTTCGCCGAGCCACGCTTCTTGTGCTTCTGAAGCAGCTACGCCTACTCTGCGCTCGCTCATATAGAGCGGACACGTTTGCAGCGTGAAGCAGTGCATTCGTGCCTGTCTCTTAGTGCACTTATGCTCTTATGTGCGCTTAGGTGTTTGCATGTGTGAACCGTGCCCGGGTTTGTTTCTGCATGCAGGTGTGTGCGTAAGTGCGTGACCGCGTATTCGTGCTCGGGCCTTTTAGGTTTGTTTGCCTAACCCGGCATTGATTTGAATTGCACGTAGTCCGGAGAAATGGAGCACGCGCAGCAAGCGCGCGGTTTAGGGTCACGCCTGGACTGCTCCCCTTTCCTCGGATTCGCGCTGAAGATCGTGCCCGAAGTCGCGCTAAAGCGAGACGCAGTTTGAACTTAAATACGACGTAAGTTTCGTCCTCAAGTGGTGCCTTGAAACAGCGCTTTCTAGAAGGCGTGGCTGCGTCCAGTGTATTCGCGGAAGCCGGTTTCATTCCGCTGTTTGAAATCCAAAAACTCGTGATCACTGAAAAATATGAATGCGAATAGAGTTAGAAGCGCGCAGGGTCAATTTGAGGGAAGGGTGAGGTGCAACGCGTATATCTTCCTCACTCAAGACGGAAGTTAAGCCGTGCGCACGGTAGTGTGTGGCCGTGGTATGGCTCTGGTGCTGCTGATCGTAGTGTCGCCTTCAAAGGTAGATAAATGCTGTCGAGCTGAAGGCCGCTATTGGACTCGACGGGAAGCCTGCTTACCAGTGCGCATTTCGGCCACGTGTTACTCGGCCGGAGCAGAAACCCCAACGCCGTTATCGGACAGCATTGTGCCTTCACCGTGCTATCAGCACCCTTCCACCGAGTACCTTTGGGTGCAGTAGGAAGCGCTGTGTTCTGTAACCCGGCGTTGCTAGGCGCACGGCTACGAGAGCCGCGCGTACATTCGATAGCCGGAAGACGTGGCATAAGGAAAAAGCAGCGGCAAAAAAAAAAATGCAACTGAGCGGAAGCTGGCGTGTGTGTGTCTCTGCGGAGCTACAATGGCGGGGCGAGAACAAAATAAGCGGACGTGGAGCGTTGAATGAGTGCCGCTGATATCGTGACAGGAAGAGATCAGCGCTAAGCAAGCACATGGAGACGAAGGAAGCGGCCGCGTGTATACGGGCGGAAGAGATCGGCGCGCGGTAATCTGCGCGACCACCACGGTGCACCCCCGCCTTGGGCGAATGAGCGCCAGGAAACAATTACGGACGGCGCTGGCCCGTGCGGCGCGGCTACAGGCCTACTCAATATTCGATCTGGGTCTTCTCTCGCGCGTAGGTGCATCCCTCCTTATTTGTTTCTCGTAGAAAATGTAGTGCCGGTTTCGATCAACGCGCTGCGCATTGCGCGTCAGAGATCGCTTCTGCCGTGACTTTGCTCCGCCTTCCTTCCTCCTTCGACCCGTCGCGGTGGCACCGTGGCTGTGGCGAGCCCAAGGTCGCGGGATCGAATCCCGGCCGCAGTTGCTTTCAGGCTCGTGCGCTGTACGTGAAAGAACTCCATGTGGTCCCCCACTACTACGTCTCTCATAGCACCATGGGCAGTCTCTGGGCGTTAAACTCCACATAACACATAGTATCATGCGATTCCTCTTTCATTGCTCCCTTCCAACCTTTAATGCCAAAATTTTGAAGCAATCGAAGAAAAAAATTCATTTATTCATTTATTCACATTAGGCTAAGCAATGCACTCACATTCAAAGGCCAATATCAAATTTTTTTGGCACCTCTAAACTCTGTGAAATTGGTATGTCCCGAACTCGAAACAGTGGACATTTTGAATATTTTGCCTAGCTATTTCGTTCGAGTTGTGTGAAGGACCTAATCGGAGGTCTCGAAGTAACTTGAGAGCCCAGGGATAGTAGACAATTTTTAATCCAAAAAAATGTCTTTGTTTTCTCCGCAGTAAGTGCCGGAAAATGAGAGAAGAGCAGTTCTTCAACGCTTGCTGCAAGTTGCACATTCGCGCTCCTTGTTTTCTTCACACAGCCTCCTCACGGTAGCTCCAAACATTTTCGCCGGAATCATGTTGACATCACACTCCGTATGCAAGCTCAGTGTGGTAATGAGTACACGATGTGCAAACAGTGTGCGCAAATTCGCGGCAATAGTCTTAAAGGTTTAAATAGCGATTATTTCTGAGTGGTATAGTCAGCAGGGACATCAGAAGACTCGGTTGAAGTACGCTGAAACCATACCACTCTTTATTTACGACATACTGCTAGCCCCAGTTGGGGCTCTGGCAGGTTTGGGACATAGCATCGCACAAAAGGAACACGTTCATAATAGTGAAAACAGGAAAAAAGTCACAGGAACCCAACTGGTAGTCAAAGTTGAAAGTAGTCAGTGCACAAAACGAAGAAAACGAAAAGAAACACAATCTTTCAAAATTTCAGTTGAGTGAACAATACTGCGCAACTTACAAAGAAATGAAGAAAGCGAAAGGAAGTGAAAACGAATACCTGAATGAGTCAATATTAAGGCTATATTTTTTAAATGTTAAGAACGTTTGTTCCCTTTAGTGCGTGTAGCTGATAAAGACAAACATTGAATTGCGTCCATTTTGAGGCCACAACTTACAAGGAGGAAGACAAATTTGAGGCGCGAGAACATGGCCAATCCCCCTTGTGGGTATGTGCCATTGTGTGAGGATAACAACAACAACAACAACAACAACAACAACAACAACAACAACAACAACAACAACAACAACAACAACAACAACAACAACAACAACAACAACAACAACAACAACAACAACAACAACAACAACAACAACAACAACAACAACAACATGGCGCAAGCCCTTATTGGTGGAAGGCCAGCTCGATGCAAAAGTTGAGTTGGAGAATCACCGCGCCTGTGTAGGTTGTAAATAAATCTTTCTTTGCGTTGGACACTCTGTAACTTTTCTGCGCTGTCTTGTTATGGGAACCAGGCTATGAGGCTGTATTCGACTACAGGGCAAATTACTGAAAAAATATGCTAGTATTTTTTATCTAATGAAGAAGCTCTGATTGCCCGCTTTATCGAATGCAGAGCCGAGAGAGCCTTGTCGGTAACAAAAGGCACATGATTATCCTATTTTAGATCTGATGAAATTGTGACTCCTACGTACCTGTAATCGTTCACAAGCTTCATTGTTGTGTGGTGTACTGTGTAAAGCAATGTATGTGGGCCTTGCTTTCTGATTATTGTCATGAACACAGGTTTTTCGAGGTTAATTTTCATTTGTCAGTTCTGACAACAGTTATCAATCGATGTAAGTGCGTCAAAGAACGTTTTGTGTGGCTGGTTGGTAATAGTTCATCTTTGATTAAAGGCGCGAAACACAAGGTAGACGGGACTGAGCGCTCAGTCCCGTCTACTGTTCTTCAGTCGTGTGTTTCACGCCTTTAATAAAAAATAAGTGCTTAAGTAAAGGATCGATGCGGAAACTGTGCTTTGCGGTACTCCGGATAGTAGTACGTCCACTAGGTTTGAAGAATATGTTTTCCATAATACACAAACTGATGACAGCGTGATAGAAACGCTTTCAACCATTTCGTGACTGCAGTTGGCGAGGTAGCAATTATTTTGTAAACTAATTTGGTATGCGACACGCGGCGAAAGGCTTTCGAAAAATCTAGAAATATTAAACTGTCCACTTTCATCAATTGTGAGCGCTAGATGATGTGTGGTTTCTGTAAACTGTGTTATCGTTGATATGGTATAGTATGGTATGGTATGGTTTGGTATGGTATGGTATGGTATGGTATGGTGTGGTATGGTATGGTATGGTATGGTATGGTATGGTATGGTATGGTATGGTATGGTATGGTATGGTATGGTGTGGTATGGTGTGGTATATAGAATTTCACGTCCCGAAGCTGTACAATGGGAAACGTCAAGTATATAGGACGGGCTCCGGGCTGATTTGGACCACGTTCGGCACTTAAGCTTGTACTGCGTTAGCAAAGTGCGCCGTGTGTTTTGCATTTCCCCTGCTTCGAAACGGGGCCACCTCGGCCGGGGTTTCATCTCTCGTCTTCGCCAAGCAGCCGTGTTAGCCGTGTGCCATTGTCAGTGAGCCACTGCAGCGGGTGCTGCGGCGTTATTGGTTTATAAGCTTTAGCTGCATCCTCCTTGTTTACCTGCACTAGGTGCGCATTTGGTATTCTACATCACTGCCGAGTACGAAGGATGGTCGAGCGGTATACAAGGACGCCGATGATCGCGTCGGGTGTTGTGCAAAGTCAGACCTGCGCCTGCGTTCTTCGATACCGCGGGGCACTCGGCTGCTGTAGGCTTCTCTGCCTTTTTCCTTCCCGGACCTGCCGAAACGTGGCTGCGGTGCCTGATCTGTTGCGGCGGCGATAAGCAGAAGTGGGTGACACCAATGGCCGCCGCCGCCGCCGCATTGAACGCGCCTTCGTCGGCGAACAGATCTCTCTCTCTCTCTCTTCCTCATTTTTTCATGAATTTCGGTCGGAGAAGAGAAAGAGATACTATTACGCAACGGAAAGTTCAAGGATGCTCACAAGCGTCCCCGCTGCTGTCGCTGCTTTCATATTGAATTGAATTGAGAGGCCTTCTTCGCCAATGCCTTGTATACAGCGTGCTCTAATTTAGATTTTACTGATTTTCTAAAAATTGTGAAACGCCGTACGATAATGGCGGTTTACCACGTTGGTAATGCGGCCAAGCGGACACAAAGTGGGCTAATAATTGTCTCCGTAAATTCAGTATTTAACTAAAATTCACTAATTAACTTTTTATTGGCTGAAATTAGCGTGCCACTTTATATTGAGAACTTAGAGGCCGTTGCTTTCGAGGGCTATTCCATTTCGTACAATTTTGTTAACCTGCCTGTGTCCTGAGATACGCACGTCTAAAATTTCGTCCCAGTTCGTCTAATTACGCATGCGAGACAGCGGCTCTCAGCGTGAAGCACCTCCCTCGTGTGACGCAGCTGTTGCGTATGGCACGCCGCCTTGCAGGAGTGTGCAGCGAGCGGCATCGCGTCTTTCTACCAGCTGTAGAAGTGATCGTTTAGCTCTCTCTTATCGCCGACCCAACAGTGATTTATCGGTTTCGATCACCAAGAAAGACAACGCTGGCCCAAAACGAGAAGTCATCCGCGTCGCCACTCGCTGCACGTGGTTTTGAGAGAGCCCGAAAGCTTTCAGATGTGCGATTTCGTTCTCTGATCCAGACTTTTCTTAGTGCTTTCAGTTGGCTTGTTTTGGACTAAAGAGCGTTAATTCATCCTGAATGCAGCTAATGTGGGGAGAGAGAAAAGCTTGCCAACATGAAAAAGAGGCAAGTTGCTAATGAAGTATAGCAGGAAGGCATAGCCGAAAATACAGGTTCGGTTAGCCGACATGCTCATCACAGCATGACTTTTGTCCGACATTTTGTTAGTTTCATGTCGATGCGCCGATTCACCGCAAACATTTGTTTGAATTCCTCTTGTACTTTTGAGCTCCAAAAGAGACAGTGGTGACACAGTCTGTGCCAGTAGCATAGGCGGTATTATCGTGAATTATCAAACTCCCCGCCGTTGCATGCAGTCGAACAGTCGAGTTCCATTAGGGTACAAGGCGGAGCAAAGTTACAATATGCGCATCATATCTTCCAACCTGCCGCCACTTCCCAAATAGCGACCTGATGTGTAATGCAGCTCTGACTACAGGTGACCGATGTGGTGGCGGCGACTGATGTTCGCAATCGAGGGAGGCATGCGCGCTCTGAGAAGCTTTGCCGTGCCTATACTTGTTCGCTTTTGTTCGCAGCGACACTGTGCACTTGCTGATGGCGCAACAGTTGGCTGGAAAGGCTGGTCGTATTCTAGCCGCCCGTCTGCGAGCGCTGAGGGTCGTTTCCACAATTTTGTCGAGCCGTTTCTTTGTAGCAGCTGTTGGCACCTGCAGGAGTGCCGGCTACTGCTTTTTCCTAAAGACTCGGGGCTTGGTAGGTTTCACAAAAAAAAAATCTATTGTCGCAACAATATTGTCACGTAGTGGTGACGGCAGTCGAAGCAGCGATGAAGACGGACAAAAGGGTGTTCTAAAAGAAAACTGTTTATTGGGCTGACTTGCACCCAAAATGGACTGAATCACTCGGCGGCGGCGGAGCGACAAGCGTGCTCGGCGGTCGTCGAACGGAATGCCCGCCGCTGTCGGCCGTGCTCAATTTAAAGTTGATAGCGAACTTTCGAGATAAAGCGCGCAAAATTACTAGAGCATTCCTGAACAACGTAGAATCAGTGCTGCCAGGCTGCGATCAATCGAGATAAATCTAGTCGCGTCTTGCGCCGCAAACAAAGCGATAAAGTTGTGTGGCGGCAGATTTGAAGAATGAACAAACACTGCAAATGTTCGCGGCAATATTGCGGAGAAGCAAACGCTCCAGGTTTAGAGATAATTGCACGCTTGTGCGACGCAGAGACGTGGTTTCAAGTCTCCGAACTCATTTCCGGAAGAAAACAAATAGCTAAAAACCCCTTCCAGAATTTTGGACTTTCTCAGCGGAACAGCGACACCTGCAGAGCAGCGCGCACCCCGAGTGCGCAACCCACGTTATATGGGCGAACCTAACACACATATATTATTGGTAACCCCACTACTTGAACCTGTCCAGAGAGTCGCTTGTGGTCAGGCCCATATACAAGTATAGCATTATGAGGGTCCAGTAGGAGAATTGGGGAGTTTTCTGTTACACGGCGCGCCGGCATTTTGAACCGAAAAGCTTCCCTACGCTAGGTAAAGCAGAGGCCGGAGAAGTACCTTGAATGACCTTCAGCCCAACCACGTTAGCCGTGTATGACCATATGTGGTACAGTTATGGTGTCGATCCTTTCACCACTGACTTTGACCCATGAGCTTGAGTTGACCTTTCACATTAGGGGACCTTTGGGCTGACCTTTGACCTTAACTTCCGATTGGGTGATGTGAAGCCACGGGATGATATCCAATGGGTGTGTCGTAAGACCATGTGATACCGCGTCATAGCGACGTGGTCGTGTGGGCATATATAGAACGGCTGTCGCGAGCGTGTACCAGAGCTACCGTGGACGATCCTCAGACGCTTAGCAAGCGTCCTTGCTTTTCGCTGAATTCCACGCTTAGCCAAGTTAAGCCACTGCAAATTTTTTTTTAATGCTGGCAATGGCACCCGCACAGCTATGGGAACCTGTGCACGCTGCCCGGCGGCGCTGAGACTGTTTCATTGCACAGCTAGGAACTACCTCCGGCTGCCTTTTCCGAGGCCGCATTCTGAGCTACGAAAGGCGTGCCCCTTACTGGATCGCATTCCTCGTTATGGTGTGCCCGACACGTGCGGCCAGATGTGCTCGGGCAGGGACAGGTGGCGCCGCGAAAGCGCTGCACGTCTCAATCAAAAGCTTCTTCCACTGCTCACTAAGCTGTGTGTTATTTACGGCTGTCCAATGGTCATGAAAACTTCCAGTGCAAGTTTCCTACTGTTGTGTGCTGCAAACACGGCACGTGCTTTCAAAGCCGGGAGGGCGCGCGGACGCGTCAGCGGCTCAGCCACCGTTCGTCGCTCGAGGCGGCTTCGTGACAGCAGCCGAGGCTCGCTTCCCAGTTCACATCCGGCAGCCGCACGAGGCACCACGCTGGCCGGTACTCCGGGCTTTGTTGAGACATCCCTCCGGAAGGCCTGTCGCTTCGTGCGCCGCCGCCGACACTTGCGCACGCCTGGAAACGTCAGCCGCGGGCATGTCGCCGAGCACCCCCGTGTAGTAGCGGAAGCAGATATTTCAGAGAGGTGGCGGACGGTGGTAGACGGTCATGGGGGCAAGAAGTCCGAGGATTAGACAGATGTCTGCCCGTCATTGCCTTTGCGGCGACGAAGACGACGACGCAATCAGGCTTGACGCTGCTCCGACTGTGCCGTGACGTCTGTGTTGGCCCTGTCCTCAACACATCTCTTCGGTTTGAGAGCCAGACACGTGCCGGTTAGCGCGCGCGGCTGCTGAGCCCGAGGACGCGGGTTCAATCCCGGCCGATGCGACCGCGTTTCGATGGAGGCGAAACGCAAAAGGCGCCCGTGTGCTGTGCGATGTCAGTGCACGTTAAAGATCCCGTGTTGGTCAAAAGTATTCCGGAGCCCTCCATTACGGCGCGTTGTTCGTATTGTGTCACTTTACTTATGTGGCGGCCATGCACAAGTGGAAACCATCAGAGAAGGAGAAGCTTGACACGCAGATTATGAAGATCACCAATAAAGTGTTGGGAGTGCCATTGTTCACCAGCAACGACCGATTTCTCCAGCTGGGCTTTCATAATACCTTGGATGAGATAGCTGAGGCTCAGGAGAGGACGCAGATGGTGCGTCTCTCTACGACTAGCGCGGGTCGGCAGATTCTGAGAGAGTTAGGTGTTCCTCAGGAGAAGATTTCGCAGCTTCACGTCGGCATTCCCTTGAAGGTCCGTAAGCGGTATCACGTCAAGCCTGTTCCCAGGAACATGCGTCCGGAGCGAGATGTGGGTAGAAGAAACGCCAGGGGGGCTTGCCTGCTGAGACTCATTCGTGATGAGGTTCAGAAGGTTGGCTTCGTCGATGCTTCTTTTAAGGAGAGGAAGGTTTTTACCGTAGTTGTCGTGGACAATGAAGGCAGTGTCGTTAACGCTGCTACCGTTCGGACTGATAGGCCAGAGGTCGCGGAGCAAGCGACTATTGCGCTCGCCCTGGTTGACAGGCGCAGGCCTTTTGTACATACATACGTACATACATACATACATACATGCATACATACATACATACATACATACATACATACATACATACATACATACATACATACATACATACATACATACATACATACATACATACATACATACATACATACATACATACATACATACATACATACATACATGCATACATACATGCATACATACATGCATACATACATACATACATACATACATACATACATACATACATACATACATACATACATACATGCATACATGCATACATACATACATACATACATACATACATACATACATACATACATACATACATACATACATATTTTATTTTTTCCAGAAATTGGAAATATATTGATTCAAATATATTGGAATATATTGATTCAAAGTAGGTCCTTAGGGCCTTTGAGTAGCGCTCGGTGGCTAAGGCTGGTTTTAAGATTAGGCAGACCTGTGAGATCTCTCAACAGTACTTATGTTGGTTCCCTGCTCACCTTGGGGTGATTGAGGGAGCCCCTCCGAATCTCAATGAGTCTACTCATGAGGCAGCGCGAGATCTTACCCTCCGCTCTGCCCCGCGTCATGGCGTGGCGGTACTCCCCGAGAACAGAGACTCCCCTTCCACATACAATGAGATCACGAAGTATTACCTGCTTAATCGCAGGGTTTACGGTTACGGTTTTCCGCGTCCTAAACTAAACAGGGCTCAGGCACTTACATTGCGCTTACTACAGACTGGTACTTATCCTTGCCCACGGAGGCTGAACATGTTTTATCCTGAGACGTATACAGAGCCTTATGCCAGGATTGTGGTGCTTTAGCCACGCTAGAACATATGCTCTGGTCTTGCGAAAGAATTGAAGACTCGGCGATCAACGACGCGTCCAGGTGGGAGGCTGCACTTCGCAGCCCGGACCTGGATGAACAATTCTGGGCTGTCCAGCAGGGTCACAACGTGGCCGTGAGTCTTGGCCTGCCGATCCCGACGTGGGAGCCGCCCGCTTAGTGGTTAATTATCGCTACTTGCAGGACCAAAGAAAGTTTTCCATCCATCCATCCAGCAGTACGGCGCCTTTCAACTTCTCCTTTGTCTTTTTCCCACTGCTCCGGGTGTGTGCGCGCCGAGTTGACCGGTTAATGCATCTTTCATTTTCCCATAAAAACGAACGCTGAAAGGCGCAGATTTGGTAGGATTGTCGCATCGCTTCTTTTAACAGATCTTCAAAAATTCAATACTGCCATTTAAAATCATTTTTTTTTGTCATAAATGTCTTACTTCCCGCCCACCTCTCATGTAATAACTCTTAAATTGGACCGCTGAGTACCTAATAAATAAATAAATAAATAAATAAATAAATAAATAAATAAATAAATAAATAAATAAATAAATAAATAGTTTGCAACTAACGGACGGCTTGGTGTAGTCATCTGTCAAAAATGGAAACTTTGGAAGGCGACATTTGCAGTTCGTATAACTTTTATGCAGACACCGTGCAGTGTTAGCTGCATAAGTTACTTGGGCAGGTCAAGATGCTCGCTACACTGTACACTGCTTCGATATTCAAGTTACGGAAGATGGAGCCGCACAGCTCCCCCTAGCTACGCAACAAGAACAAGCCCAAACCATAACTCAAGGGCAATCCTGGCTGTTTGCCTTACCACTTCAACGTTGTCTCACTCTGGTCAGCAAACTCAAAGCAACCTGGAAGGCGAGGAATAACGGGGCTCGCCACAGTTTTCGCAAAGTGTAGGGATAAATTACGACCTGTCGAGATCCCGCAGTCGTTAATGGGCGTGGGAAATGGCGACTTGAAAGTTTCTCCACCCTGTTTTTTTTTTCATTTTTCTTACAAGCTGCGTCGAACGCGTGAATGAATTGCTAATAAGCGACGTATATCCTTATCAAGAGGATCGTTTGACTTTTACACTTCAGTAGTCTCTGCCCCGAACTCTGCTACATTCGTTGGCTCCTTCCCGAAGCATGAAACAAGAAACGGCGATCGATGTTTCAACCTTCAGGCACCGGCTCCGTTATTGAACGGAACGGAGCAATTATCGGGCTTGTTTCTGCTGAATTATTAAAATGGCGCGATATTAAAGGCGCACCGAGGACCCAACTTCACCCAATTTTTGTTCGCGGCAAAAATCGACTCTGTGGTTCTTTCTGTTTATGCTGATGTTTGTCCGGCAGCAAAATCGGATTTTATTCACCCACCCCGTCGATCGATTTAAACTCGTAACGTGAAGAGCCAGAATTACTCCGTGATCGCTATTTGAAAGTGAATGCGGTGCAAACTTAGCTTCACGGATCCACGCACAAGAATGTCTTGAGGCACCGCAGTGTCCTTGCGAAGACGGCCGGTGGTTAGCGCCAACTGTATTTCATTTTCTCACCTTTTCTAACTTATGAAAGTTCAGTTTTCAGTAAAGGCAGCGCTTGTTCGCCTTAACCTTCGTCATTCGGACCGTCTTTGTTGCGCTGTGAGCAAAATCATCGGTCAGTGCAGGCCAATTTCAGTCTCAATAGCTATGGTTTCTCAAGACGCCCTTAAGCGTCTCTAGCCCAGAACAGCAGCTTTCAGAATGACCATGCGGTTCAAGTCCAGACCCCGGTCTGCATAGACGCGTGCTGACTCGCACTTTGCCTCCACTTGCCGCGGTGGCTCAGTGGCTATGGCGCTCGGCTGCTGACCTGAAAGACGCGGGTTTGATCCCGATTACGGTGGTCGAATTTCGATGGAGGCGAAATTCCAGAGGCCCGTGTACTGTGCCATGTGAGTGTACGCTAAAGAACCCCAGGTGGTCGAAGTTTCACTACGGCATCCCTCATAGCCTGAGTTGCTTTGGGATGTTAAAGCCCCATAAACCACAAACCAGCCTCTGTACGCTCGACGCTGCCTCTGGCGAACACGACACCGATGCAGTGCACCTGCGTAATAGCGTGACCCGAATACGCACTGCGCTCGAAGGAAGACGACAAACATCGGCGTCGGGGACAGCCCTGTGTCGGGAACGGCGACCACTGCAACAGGCTCGAGACTGCGCGCTATGCGGCCCCGACGTCCGCGAACGATGTCGTGGCGACACATGCCCGCTGTGTCTGCGGAGCCGCGCGCCAGCGGGGTGCAGAGTCGACCTTGCCTTTGCAGCCAACCTGCGTTGACGTCTGCGTTGCGGTCTCTGCTCTCTTCTTTGTGTCGCTTGCCCAATGCCTTTCCTCGGCAGATAACCCCGCTCCAGGGGTGGCCAGTACCTTTGACGGGAAGTTGCGGCGGGTAGTGGGCAGGCTGACTAAGCGGATAATATCCGTCCAGTCAGTCCATCACGAATGTTTCAAAGGAAACTGCGCTCTGCGTCATGCCTGATAATTAAATGCACAAGTTGCATTCGTGGTAAGGCCACCAAAGAACAAACAAAGGGAGTTAAATTCACGGCGCAGCACGTAGATTACATATTCTCGACGGGCACAACAAATTCCTTTAAACAGTTGGAGAAAAGCGTCGCACACACCTGCCGCGTCCGGGCGCACAGAAAGACTCTGGTCAATAGGCGCACGGAATGCATTCTGCGTGTGGTTTATTCGAACAAGCTCGACGGCGTTCCTGGTTCCCGCTGACAATACGTCTAATAAAGCTCCATTTAGTTTGCCAGAGGGTGGCGCGGAGAGAGGCGAGGAAAGAAGCAAAAAAAAAGGTATAAAAGACGGAACGAAATTCTTTGCTGCGGTTGTGATCCACAGCTGCGTCGCCTGGTGAGTTCCAGCACACACACTCTCTCCTTTCTCGATCGCTCTCCATAGAAGTGTCAGAGCAGCCTGCGTGCGCTCATCTGAAAGATTACGCCACCTGGACCGAGACAGGGTTCCAGCGGAGTTCGTCTCCTCATCGTCACGTGGGCCGGCAGGTAGCTGCACATTCAGAAGCAGCAGCAGCAAGTGGCGGCGCAAGAAACAGTCGCTCACGCCTAGACCGCAGACGAGTTATGTCCGCAGTTTATATCTGCTACGCGCCGCTAGAAAGCGAGCCAACAAGAAAAGCAAGCGCAGGCCACGAGCGGCAGCAGACGCGGCGACGCTGCCTTGCAGCTCTGGCGTTCTGGAGCTATAACCCGCTCGCTTAGAAAATGGCTTAGGCTGCGCTGTTGTGCGCGAGTTCTTGCTGTTGGTGCTGGTAGTCGAAGGATTCTTGGGACTCTCGCGTGCACTTGCAGGGGTCATTGAGTGCTCAGGTCGGGTGCCCTCTTGAGGCCTTCGCATGGAAGGTGAGCGTTCTGACCATTGTACAACTCCAGAGGGCAGCACGGATACTTTCCATACAGCCACCGCGGTGACTCCGTGGTTGAGGCGCTCGTCTACTGAGCCGAAATACCTGCAGGCTCGAACCCGACCGCGGCGGCTGCGTTTTTATGGAGTCGAAACGCAAAAGGCGCCCGTGTGCTGTGCGACGTCAGTGCATGTTAAAAGATCCCCACGTTGGTCGAAATTATTCCAGACACCTCCACTGCGGCGCCCCTTTCTTCCTTTCTTCTTTCACTCCCTCCTTTATCCATTCCCTTACGGCGCGGTTCGAGTGTCCACCGAGATATGTGATAGTTACTGCGCCGTTTCCTTTCCCCAAAAACCAATTAATATTATTATTACGTTCCATACTGCGAAGTGAACTGAACTATAATTCTCTCTTCTTTCCGTTCCCTTATCTATTCCACTCCGTTAGCGTAGGGTATCTAGCCGGGCATTGCCAGGGCATACCCTTTTCCTCCTTCCCTCTCTCTGTGCCTACAGCTGAACACCTTGGCCTAGCAGTACGTGGTTTGGTTTTTGGGGGTTTAACGTCTAAAAGCGACTAAGGCATTGTGAAGGGCTCCAGAAATTTCGGCCACCTGTGCACCGGCATCGCACAGTAGACGGGCCTCTAGCATTTCGCCTCCATCGAAATGCAACCTCCGCGGCTGGGATCGAACCCGCGTCTTTCGGGGTCAGCAGCTGCGCACCATGGCCACTGAACCACAGCGGCGGGGTGTCCTAGCAGTACGAGTATGTATACCGCCCAAAAATAAGTGGTTTCTGAAGAAAGCGAGATTGAGTGATTCAGTGCGTGAGCGAGATAGACAGAGAGAGTTCAGTAAGTGGGAGAACTAACTGATGGTGTGTATGCCAGTGTGTGTATGTGCGTGTTGAAAGGAGGGGTGAGGGGGAGGCGGTCGATTGAGTAAGAAAGGCTAACAGAGCAACAGTGAGCTGACTTATCATGTGAGTGAGTGCACAATAGCGCTGCGTACTTCTTGTGCCTAACTGTTCACGATAAAAGCAAAGAGTCATGGAGACCGACGAGAGCACCGGGAAATCTTTTTATTTTATTTTAGAGAGTGTTAATTAGTGCAGAAATTAGTTGCGTGATCACTTTATACACAGGATGACAATTAGTAAAGTGTTTTAGGGGAATCCTCCAGGGTGAAGCAGATTTGTAATAAGGGAGCAATTACTCGTTGGCATTCACGCAAGCGCAGCCATACGGCTACAATGGGAAGCTTTACAGCTTTCTCAGAAACTTCGCAGTTAATTGCTCCCTTATTACAAATCTACTCCACCCTGGGGGATTCGCCTAAAACATTTGACCAACACTATTCCCACTTCGAGTTATTGATCATTTTGCTCTCGCCCTACCATAAGCTTGCTGTCCCGGTTAGCTCAGTTGGTAGAGTGACTGCTCCGTGAAGCGGTGGTCCCGGGTTTGAACCCCGGGCCAGGCCGAATTTTTCTTTAATTGCGAAGTTTCCGAGAAAGCTGTAAACCTTTCCTTTATAGCCGTATGGCTGCGCTTGGGTGGATGTCAGCGAGTAATTGGTACCTTACTAGGATTACGATTAGTGGAGAAATTAGTTGCGTGACTACTTTAGACAGAGGATAACTTGTATCTTACCTGGGTTGATAAAGGAATTTATTTTCCTCTCCAATCAACACCATCTTCAAAGGCAATAGTCCTTCCCCCGTGCTCTACTAGGCTTCGTTTATGAGCCCGTCGTCTATCGTTGCCTGCCTGATCGCCCACCAAGTGATCTCCCTTGTGTTGTGTGCGCAGACAGCGGCTGGGCGTCGGCGATGTCGTCGCCGGACGACACCCTGATGGCGATGGCGCCCATCTACGAGAAGCCCAAGTCGGCCACCCTGCCCCCGATGCACCACCACACGCCGAGGGTAAGCCTGCCGGAACATTTCCATTCTGCCCCGGCCGCATTAGTGCCGTGTGCCGCGGGTGGCATTGTGACCCCATGCGATGGCTCCCGAGAGCTTGGTGTCTGCCTGCACCCACGAATTTGCAAGCGCACGGCGGTTGCCGGCCTTCTATGCGTCGGCTTTTCAGGTCTTCAACGCGGCCACGTTTGCTCGACCGTTTATTGTTTCTTTATTTTTCTTTTTTTTTCCTTAATGGTACAGTCGCGTGCCGAATGCCTCGCGTCATTGCTGAAGAATAGACGAAAGAAATGTTGAGTTGAACGGGAGCAAACGGGATGATTCACTGGAGCATTCCCCGCACAGACTATAGTCAAAGGTACGTAGCCGGGTTAGCTGGAAAGCTTGATTCATGCCGGACAGAACCGCAAAAAAAGGGAGGAACCAACAGACAAACACAGGCGACAGGAAGCAAAGGTTCCCTAAACTAATTTAGTTTCCAGAACGAGGCTACATTTAAACGTTCTCCATATGTGATTGTGCTTTCAGAATGTTCCTGTCGGCCTTTTTTGGAAGTTAAATCAGTTGTAAAAACAAATGCGGCATCCTGTAGTCTGTATTCATCAGTTCAGGCTGCTCTTTTCGTGGTTGAGTCCGTTATGAATCAAACCTTTTCAGAAGTTTCACTCTGCGTTAGTGGATTTCCAAAGAAGAAAAAAAGAAAATGTGTGCTCTGCTGTCCCGGTGAGTTAGGGATGCCTACATATGGAATTTACTGCATTTTTTTGCGGAACGGAAATAGCCTGCTCGGGCTCGTGCATTCCTTTTCATTTTTCGTCTTTTCATGGGCGATGCTTTAAATCATATTTGAATGCGTGGCTTGCACTTCGTACGCAACGAAGGGATATTCTCAATGGGAGCTTTTTATGCTTTTATTTTTTTAAAATACCCGTACGTGGTGTCGATGTGCATGAATACAGACAAACAAGACATTAAAACAAGAACTTTTGGCCTTATTACAATATCAGTGCAAAAAAAAAACAGCGTTACTTTTGCAAGGACTAATACATTTCAGCAACTTCACAGGTAAACGCAGAAGAGTGGAAAGGCGTCGATTAATCTTATTTCATCTTGCACTTGTTAAACTGAGGCCAGCGCCTGCACGGATAGGAACTGTTTTTGAACTTTCTATTATTGTGTAACATAATACACCAGCACCCTTGAAGTCGCTCCACCGGTAAATACGGCCGGCAAACGACCGCACCGGTTGATGCTTCCTTGCGATTCCACAGTTACGTTCGAAGTCAAGTTTCGCAATCGCGCTCCCTCCGATGTGTACCGCCATTTCGCTGCAGCGCCGGGTTGTACGCGTACCACGCGCGCATTTTACGTAAGCGCGCCGAACAGCCGCGCAAGAAGGTGAACAAAACAAACTAGAGACGACAACGCGTGGTGTGTAGATTTCGTGACGCCCTTCTTTCGACCTGCCCCCAAACCAACCGTTTCGTTCAAAACCACAAAACTACCGAATGGGGAGAAGAAGCAACGCTAAAAAACAACAGCAAATAATAATAAGAGGGCCGAAGAAGTTAACGGCAGGAGGCCACCTTTACACCGACGGAAAAAGAGGGGGAAAAGGGGGAGGAGGCGTAAGGTGAATGAGGGTGGCGTATGGTGCATTTCCTCTTTCGTTGTTGGTTTTTGTCTTCCTTTAATCGGGCGCCGTTGGGACGAGCGGTGCCGATCTGTTGGGGCGTTCCGGTCGCGGTAAGTACGTGACCGCAATATCGACCCCGATCGAGAGGGGGAAGAAGAGGTGTGCGCTGGCTGCTACGCCGAGTTGTTTAGTTCTGTACGGCGTCTCCCCTCGCTGGAGCCCTCCTCCACCGTCGCATGGCTCCTCCGGCTGAACCGGCGCTCTCGGATCTCTCGATCTCCGCGCGCTGCTGGCGCCCCATACAGTTGCCTAAGCGTTGGTATCGGCTGCCTTGATTCTGAATCTCCGTGGCTTTATTTCGGCGCCTACGGTGAATCTGTCACGGTGCCCTCCTGTCCCTTATTTCGACCGCCCTCGCCCTTTTCTTACGGGGTTCGGCACGTGCGCGGGTGCGTCCAAACTTATGCTGCGGAGAAACGCGCTGGGAAAAGCCCACCGGGAGGTGCCGCGCCAAAGCGCACCTTTATTGAGATTGCGCGCAGTGCACAAAGCGGACGTAATGGTATCGAGGAAAAAGAAAACACCGCGCGTACAGCTCAGAGTGCATCTCCGTCGGATCTTGACTGCCGTCGTCGTCTTTGCTCTGGCTTTTCTTCCCCACTTCACCCAGACGCTGCCCACGCGGTGGAGTGGCGATGCCAGCTGAGCCCACGCCCTCTTCTTGACCCGCAGCGCCAACGCCCTTTTCCGCATGTTGTGTGCGCTGTTAATATGGGGTTAAATGTATCTTAAGCCACAGGCCACACGCTTGGAGGTCTCTCGGGGAGGGAGGAGGCTCTTCCTTCCTCCCCACCCCTACCCTCTCGAAAATTAGAGGGCGAGACATTAAAACCCGCGCTTGTCATTTCTGCATGCACGCATAGCAACTTGGGAAATATTCAGCAAGAAAGGCTACCGCGCCTTATTTGCTGCAATGCTTTACAGCAACGTTGTTTCCAGCTTTTCCGCTTCATGAAGATACGCAGATCAAGACGATCTGCAGTCTGCTGCACAAATACAAAGTTCTACTTGATTCGCGTCGCCTGTTGTGTCGCAGCTGAGGTGCCTTTATGAAAGTTGCAGCAACCGCCAAGAGCTGATTCTTGGATAAAGGGGTAACCTCTTAATGCTGAGAAAGTTTGGGGATGCTGATGACATTCATCTTACGGGTCTTCGAGTTTCACTCGCTACGCCCAAACTCCCTCCAGTTCTTGAAAGCGTAGCACGTTAGACTAAATGTATTGTTTTTATTTATTTGCTCTAAAGTTCCATGTGGGATCGAGGTGGGGCATCACGCAAGGAAAACAATGAAAAAAAAAAGGAATAGTAATATATTGGCACTTAAGGGACATGTGGAAATATATCATAACAAATGGTTTACGCAACTAACAATGAGAACGTTAAGAATACACTATAACAGCATTGAAACACGCAGGGAAATACTTCATATTCAAGGGCTCAGGCAAAACCCAAGGAAATACAAAGGTGACATAGAAGGCAAAGAAGACTCTCGGAAACAGTGATTGGGAGGTTTCCCATCACCGATGGTCTAACCATTCCCGAGATAGGGAAGGGTTTTGCCATAAGCGTGAGCTTATAAGCGCATACCTTGAAACGGAACTTTAATTGCAGCAGTACGATTCATGCGCGCTCAATGCGGCATCCCCGCCTCGCTGTCTCGAGGCATCCCCGCCCCGCAGTTTAATGTTCAGTGCGCGGAAAACTCACTCCGCCGGGTGCTGTGCGAAATCAGCAGAATCGGCAGCATTCCGCGCTGAACTTTACGCCACTGTTTCACGAGAAAAAATAAAGGGGGGGGGGGGGGGGGAATGGAGTTTGTTTTTCTTTTTGG
Source organism: Amblyomma americanum (assembly GCF_052857255.1). Classification (NCBI taxonomy): domain Eukaryota; kingdom Metazoa; phylum Arthropoda; class Arachnida; order Ixodida; family Ixodidae; genus Amblyomma; species Amblyomma americanum. The sequence continues at coordinate 6,057,245 of NC_135498.1, forward strand.
TCTCCTCTCCCGCCCTTGTTCTGCCGCCTTCTCCTTTCCCACAGTCGCAGGGTGCTTAGCGTGACCACACGATGAGCACAGATTACCACTGCTGCAGTGTTAAAAAGGGGCGACCATATTCGTGTCACTGTTGTCCCGTGCAGTCGCTCGCTATGTTACCTGCAACGCACCAGCGACATTCTTTATTTATTTTTATTTCAAGATACCCCTAAAGGCCCTTCTCACGAGGGAATTACATGGGTGGGGGGGGGGGGGGGGTAAAATTCGAACATGAAGGTACAAGGAGCAACATCTAACATGAGGAACAGCACAAAAACAAAAAAACAAGAAAAGCGCAATAACTGACAGTCAGCAAGTAGCAAAATGTGGCGGAACAACAAAACGCAAAATGAACATAAAAACAACATAATAAACAGAACGAAAAAAAACTAAGCTCAAACACGTTACGGCGACCAGAACAAAACTAGAAGAATACTACACATCGCGTTGATTTTTTAAAAGTTCATGAAATGATGCCGTATCCGTTTCAGTTGCGATTGTGGAAGGCAGCCGGTTCTAATCAATAATGGTTTTGGGTATGAATGATTTGGCAAAACTTGAAGTGTGACATGTGCGATTAGCAGGAAATGATGGTCACGGCGTGGAAACACTACTGAGGGTGAGTGAAAGAAATCGTCGCGAAGCAACGGGTGATGGTAAATTTTGTGGAAAAGAGTTAAACGAGTCAGTTTGCGACGATGGGAAAGGTTGTCAAGTCCAGCAGTTGGCTCTGTATAGCAGTTGAATGCGCATTTACTGTATAAATAGGTACCGCATAAAGAACTCCTTTGGGTTCAGTTGAGTGCGACTTGACACAGTGCGCATGAGCATGAATTGCGCAGTTGGCGGCTGAATTTATTGATTTATTTATACATGTCGCGATGCCAAGTGTAAGTTTTGTACGGTGGAATTACAGCTTGGTAAATATTTCTTTAGTGCCAAAAAAAAAACGACAAACTTAAAGGTAAAAATTAACGTAAACTGTAACTTGACCGAATCAGGACCAGAAATACACACACAAGATATCGCATATCAGGCTGGAAGGAAAAAATACATTTAGAGAATGCAGCAATGCTACACAGTTTTCAGGTTTCTTCTGTTCATTAGTAGTTGATTCAACTAAAATAAACAGTGCTCATAACAGTTTCAACAGTGGAACAGGAAATTATTGCGAGGGCGTGTCAAATGTGCCACTTGTCATTGTCATCGCCACTGGGCTCGCAGTGGTACTTGCACATGCGACCACACGTTGTGTGTGTTCAAGGTCATGGTGAATGCGATGCACTTCTCGTCGTGTTGTCACAGTTTGCAGAAGCGCTGACATTCGGCAGAAAGAGCTGACTTCCGACACCGCCCTTGAGTCCTTTGTGCACACGTGCCTCGTCTCTCGCTCTTCCTGCCCACTTGGCATGTGAGGTGGTGTTTCCCTCTGCAACGCACTGAGCTCGCGCGTGCCCGTGGACGCGCATTGGGATTGCTTCGGCGTGTAGTGGCCAGTCTTCGGGCGCGCGCAGCCTTGGACGGCGCGCTCCTTTCCGTGTCCGGCGCGGCTCTCTCTCTCTCTGGGCCACGCTCCACTGCGTCCGAATGGAGCTGGCGAGCCTAGGATCGTCGTGGGCGTCCCCGCGGCACGAACTGCTTGCCACAATTAGGGCCTTTTCTTCTTTTGTCACCGGGCAAGAATTGGCGCCAAGCGCGCATGTGTGGGCAGCAGAAAAAATACAACGAAAAGTGCGACGGGCTGAATGGCGCTGCTCTTGTACACCCTCGGGGACTAATGGAGCGCGATGCATAATGCAGCGCCCTCTGCTGTGCGCTCCGCGGACGAGTCGCCTCGAGCGGGTGATCCACACCTCCGCCGCACTCCCCTCCCTCCGAGGATAGCTCACCCGCGATAGCTGACGCCCGATTTACCGTTAAAGGTCAATGGCCCGCTTCGCTTCTGGGCACATGAACGGCGCCATTCTGGTGGCAAGAACCGTTATTCGGGCAATTTGGTCGATGTAACATTTGTGCGCTAGTCTCCACTGCAGCAGCAGTGCGTGCAGGTCACTTATGACCTCGAAAATTTTAATCGTCTGACGAAAACTGCAAAAAAAGAAAGCGAACGGCGAGATACTGGGAGCAGGTAGTTATTTGTCTGAAGAAAACGTAGTGGACTTATTGATTATATCACGAACAAAAATTATCGTGGAGTACTTCTAGTGCTATGAAATAGTACCATCGTTTGGGACCAGTACCAGCCCTTTACCCATTACTCCTGCCTCCAGTAGACAGTCTTCACTTTTTTGGTTTACCTCAACCACAGCCCGACGCTGAACAAACATCCAATGCATCCAACTTGCCAAAGTAATTGGCGATAGTTCCAACTGTCACAAAAAATTCTTAGGGCAGACGGGGTGTTCTTTAGCGCCGAAAATGTGCTGTCGATCATGCTGCCGCAATAGTAGCCGTCTTTCAGTAATGAGCACAACCGCGATGGTTATTTGATTAGTTGTTAATACACAAAAAAAGGTTCAATTATGCGTCGTTGCGTTTGTTCATTTATCCATATCTGTGAATGCTGGGGCAATTATTCCTATAAGAAAGGCATACCTAGCTATCGTTTAGCCGTCCGTATAGCATCATTTATGAAACTAGTGGTATTAGCGGCATACTTCTACTGAGCGCCGCAAAATGTGGATGCTGTTCAGTTGCGCATTGTCGATGGCAGCCCTTGATAGACATTGCGGTAGAAGCTGAGAAAGATGGGTTAACGCTGCTATTGCGGCTCTGAGGCGTGCAACACGTGTGGCGTACAAAACATTTAACATTCCTCGTACAAAACATTTAAGATCTGTCAACTGAGGTCAGGATAGTTCTGAAACAAGAACGTTAGACTTTTGCGGAACTAACAAGTTGTGTTCTTCGTAGGTTAAAACACGGTAAAGTACAATTCGAGACGCCGAACATGGCACACTAGTTGTCTTTTTTCGTGCTATTGAACTCCCAATCGCGCTTCCTTATTAAATTTCTTTACCCGTTCAAACATTTACTTTGTTTTGAAGGAACGAAACAGGCGCAAATAAAACGATGGACCGGGGAAAGGGAAGGCACGTAAGAAGATGCAATACCAACTCGCCCACTGTTCTGTGTTGCTATTTTTTAAAATCCTGCATGGGTGTAATGTGTGCGGTTGCGCGCGTGCGTCTTCAGTTTTGGAGGTTACTATGCTAACGCACTCAAATGTATTTCAGTAGATGTCCGTGTCATATAAGTGGTTCTTTTTTCCGACACACACACGCACACACTCACAGAGAGAGAGAAATATGTGGGCTTCAAGGCATGCGCTAAGTCAACAGCCTTAGTTAATAAAGCCCGTTTCACAGGATGAAGCGCGAACTAAAAACTGATATATTCTAAGTGTTTGAAATACCCGCCGTATTAAATGAGGAGAGGTCAGAAGGAGGGACAACCAAGAGAAGGTTCCGCAGCAATACTTGGAGGGTTCCTCTAAAACCTTGGACTAACCTCTTCCGCTGCATCAGAGATAACTCCGTGTATAACTGAATTCTAATTTTCGATTCCCTCTAGTAAATTCAAATTTGTTATGTTTGTTACTTTCGCAACTGCCTGTGTGGGAGTAAGAACATAAAAAAAAACATCTGATGTCATAATGCCGTAATGGCAGCTTTGTCAGCTGGCGGAAAAGGCCCTTTGAAACCGGAGTGTAAGGGATATCTTGTGGGGTGTACCCAGCATTCACGGCGGGCCTGCCGTGATACAGTGCAGGTTATCGTGGAGCTGCTCAGCCTATGTACTGGTATCATTGCACGCCGTCATTTAAGAGCGATGGAGGGCTGTTCGGCTAAATCGTACGTTGATAGGTGAGATGACTTCAGGCGGGGACAGTCTTCACCTCCCAATTGAGTGTAGCTCTCAACATGCGTTTTTAGAGTACCATGGCGCCAATTTCCTTCTCTCCCTAGCTAAACTTTTTTTACCGCTCCCCTTCACCAATCTTCTGACCTCCTCTTACTTATTTCCACTTTATGAAATTTGACAACACCTTGTCTGTTTTTGAATCCCAAAGAACCTTGCATTTGCGGGATGCTCATGTACCGGAGCTAAGAAGGCGGTATATATATAGACCGCAGCGCTGGCCAAGCGGTTGAGCATCCGCCTCGCATGCGGGAGGTGTGGTGTTCGAAAGCCAGTGCCGCCGGGTACCCACCGCTGATGCAATGGGTACAAGCTTCTCCCTGGTCTGGTGCTCGGCTTATTTAGGGTGAAATGCTTGAAAATTGTTCTTTGACCCCACGTTGAGAAGTCGAAAATACCTTGTGCCATGGCGCTTTTTGTCCGTAGATGCCCTTGCGCCATAAAAATCCATAATCATAATCAGGAAGGCGTTATGCTGGGTGAAAATATCCTCGTTTATTTTTCTGCATTGCATATTCCGGCAAGACAGGGAAACGTGGCATTTTTTCCTGCAGTGCTGTTCCGTCGTTGCAGGCTGTGCGTCATTATAACCACTTCACTTCATGCCACTGTGTTTACTGTTACCTTATTCTTTCTCCTTTTGCTGAAAGAATAACTCAGAGTTTCCGAACCGCGTCGCAATTGTTTTAGGTGTTTTGACGATCTCTTGTCTGCGCTCCTACGATGTAATTGCTAGATTTTCATCCGACTAGATTTTTTTTGTAATAGCCAGTGTTGATTCCATGTTTTGATCTGTTTATCAACTTATAATTTGATGATTATTGGTGCGATATCTCGTAGCTGTGCCTTCTATTTGGCTGCTACTGTCATGTAGCGCTCCTTTGGGTCTCAGTCAAGCTGCTTGAGCAACCGTTAATCGAGGAGACCATCCAGCATTCTTTCTGGAAAAATAATAGCAAATTAATTGATTGATTGATTGATTGATTGATTGATTGATTGATTGATTGATTGATTGATTGATTGATTGATTGATTGATTGATCAGTCCCAGAATGGGAAGGTGTATTTCTCCCTTTGAAGGGCATATATGTGGCATCCCAAATTTACGGCCTCCATGACAACTCTTCATGCGAGCTGACTAAATTTTGTACACGGTGATCGTGGCGTTACTTGTTTTCAGGCTTTTTTTTTTAACAGAAAGTAAACTTTGTAGCTATGCAGGTTTCTAGTAGATTCAGACATGATCCCTGAGAAGTAGGCTGTCTACGTGTACTTTTTTTTCAGCTGGGGTTCGTGGCTAATTCTCTCTGCCTCGGTCGTATTACTCAAGCTGATAGGAAAAACCGAAAAAAAAAAACTTGCATGTGGCTTAAGTAAACTGCAATAGTCGCTTGCACGAGTGAGCTGGGTTTTCAACATGAGCAAACAAATCGTGAATGAACGATTCCAAGCTGACAGACGCGCTGCGAACGGCAGCTCCACCTCAACGGAGTATTCAGAGCGGCGAAGTGCACCACCACGCCCAGCTTTCAGCGTAGCCGGCCGAACGGCAGTCGTTACTTTCGCGCGTGAATTAATCAGCGTCTCTCGCGGCCAAGTTGAAGGAGAAGCGCGGACGGAAAAGGGGAGAGACCCTGAACGAGCGCCGCTGCGTGCTCTGCTGTCAGCCCTCATCTGGAGTAGAAGAAAGGCCCCGCGATATAGAGGCAGGGGCGAAATGCAAGAAGTGCCTACGGCATATAATCACTTAGGGCTGACGTCCAAACGAGGGGGCTAATTGCCGGTGCAGGCAGTCGCTCGAGCTCCAGCTCGTTTTGTGCGCACATATACCCTTCGTCGAAGGTCTCCTTCACACACAATTACTGCACCGACGCGTTCCGCACGCGGAGTATCGGTCTGCCCGCTCTCTTAACACAATCATGGAAAGGGGGACAGAGACAGAGAGAAGGATCGGGAGAGAGCAGTCACGGAGTCGACCGTGCCGGGTGTTGTCAGCACGCGGGTTCGGACAGCAGGTGTGCACCTCGTCATCTCGCATTAGAACCGGAAGCACCGCCGTCCCGACAAGGCGGGGCGCGTTGTCTCCGCGAGGCGCTGTCGCCGTATAGAGGGACGACGTTCGATTTGGGAGTCGACCGGGCGTGAGCGGTGCGGTGCGCCAACGCGGGAAAACAGCCGGGGATGCGCCGCCGGACGAGGCCCGCCGGTGCGCCGAAGAAAGGCGGCCGGGGACAAAAAAGAAGCCGAGGCCTCGATCGAAGGGAGCTCCGCCTGTAGCGCGACCGGGAGTTGAGTCGGTGGCAGTAATTGCTGGTTGCAAGACTAGCCCGTGGCGGTGCTGTTGATGAGAGAACCGACAGGGGAGTGCAGTGTGGGGAGAGGGGGAGTTTTGTATGTGTGGACTTTGCATCGAGTCGGAGCTGCTGCTGCGCACTCGTGTTTGTTCGCTGGGACGCCGAAAGTCGAATCGCCCCTTTAAATTTAAGAGCACTTGCATGTTCACGTGGTCATTCAAGCTTGCCGCGTGCAACGGTTTTGTCCTGAGAGCTTTGAAGGGTCCGTACACTGGGGTGCTTTAACAGAGGATGTTTTGGTAAATATTTGGGTTCATCCTTAATGTACGAGTGCTAGGATTGCGTTGTTGTGCACAGAGAATTAAATTATACTTACTATAACGCTCGAGCTGCGTTCCGCGCACTGCATGCGGCTCTTTTGACAAGCGGTTTGCCATCTCTACCTGCGATCGCTTCAGGGGTGCTTCTATATGCGGCTTTATGTATGCTACACCTAGTATGGTGGGGTATGAGGCGGAGCAGAGATGAAAACTGATGGGAAAGGTTGGTTGGTGTGGGGCGTCTATATCCCCGCTGCACACCTTGTACTGCAAGTGGCACCACGTTGGCACACAGTAGCATTGGAGGACTCCGCATTAATTCCTATATAATGAAGTTCCTTAATGCACTTCCACATCGTACAGGTAGCATACAGGTGTTTTCGTATTTCTCCTCTGCCGAACTGCGGCCACCGAGGCCGCGGTTCGATCCTGCGACCTATGCTCAGTCGCCGGGCACCGAAGCCATTGCTGGACCGCGACGGTTAAAAGTGGTGCAAAAGAGTACATTAAGATGTGGTGGACCTAGTTTTAATTTCTGGACATCGTATGCTACTTTTTTTCGCGTTTAGTTGCACTTGTAGTGAGTGTATTTATGGATCAGGTGTGTCTCCTGCGTGCAGTATTGGGAGATCGTTTGAGAGTAATTTGCTAACGACAAAATTGTGAACGATTCGTGATAAGCTCCGGCATTTTCCAAAGTGTCGCAGGCAGAGGGCGACAATGCGTGCACTCTGAAGTCGCAACGTGCAGCCTGTTCTTTACCGCAAGTTGGAAAAAAAGAAAAATGACGTCGGTACCGCTTGCCGCGGTACCAGTTCCAAAGGAAGAAAGCTCGCGTGAAGAGCCGCCAAACGAGCGAGACAGCTGAATAAAAGCGACTTGTCCTGCTGGAGAATGTCGGAACACGACGGCTTACGCAACAGCGATTCGAAAGTCGGTCGGTTGCCGCCCAGCTGAGACAGCGGGGCTTGAAAATGCTCGCGCTCTGATTCCGCCTGCACCCCGTGGACGCCCTTCGATCTCTGCGTAGCACGCAGATGGAGGGAGTCACTTCCTGCCCGACTGTCGCGGCTCACGTCTGCTCTCATCCGGAGGGATTCAATCGAAGCTTCATTTCGATCGGAGCAGCTTACAGTCACTCAACGTCCGCGGCTCAGCGCAGCACCTCCACGCGAACCTCGGAGCTGTGCGCGCGCAATGGCCTTACGGCGAGCGGCTTGCGACGACCCGTACGGGAAGCGTGGTCGTGAAGAGGAGGGGGAAAGAGAGAGCACAGGCCGGTTCTGACCAGACTTCAACCTGCCCTCACAACTCTCCTCTCCCCCAGCTCTGACAGTCGGAAGTCACGGTTGCGGGATGACGAATTCGGAGCCACTCCTCTCCGGAGCAAAGCGGCACGCCGCATAATAACGGTGTTTAGGAGGCGACGTCGAAGCCGTCTCGTTCGCGGGCCTCACCTGCGCCGTGATTTTCTTTATAGCCTCTCCCGTGCCGGCACCGTTGGGTGAACTTGTGGAACACCCCTCACTTTCCTTTCCTCGTCGTTTTCAATATGTGCTCGCCTTGAACGGATACGGCATAGTATGCGATAAGCATGCGCGAGTGAGACAATCGCTCAAGTCACCTGACAGCCGAGCGCGAGACTGTGCTGCCTCGTTGTGCAGAGATTAGCTGGCAATAATTGTCGTCACATAGGTGGAGCGGAATACTCGCTACTAATATGCAGTTTTCAGCCATTAACAGGAAGTGCGCTTTTAAACAGTCCCAAAAATAGGCCGTACGTCGCAAGCGGGGCAATGCATTATCTTGCGGCAAAGGGAGTGCCGGGAAGGAAGTTTCAAGGTAAGCACAGGAGCGAAATAGGATGAGGAATATCGCGCACACCTTTCAGCTCTCACGATATATTACCCCACCAAGCAAAGAAAAAAATTGGAGTGGACACTCAAGCTTCGCCTTAAGGTATGACATTATACTTTCCCGGGTTCACGCCAATATATGCGGAATCGGTCATTCTCGACTTTACATTCACATATCCCTGGGAGTCCTCATACTATTCATGGCGCAGGGGTGCAGCGTTTAAGCGATGACCCTGCGGTGGCAGGCGCTCCCATTGGTGTTGTTTGTGCGACTCAGGTTGCCCCTCCGGAGCAGCGTCTCGCGACCAGTCATTAATTTAACTGCCACCTGCCACTGTGCTCAGTTTTCCTACAATCCGCTGGGCAGGTTGTGATGACGCCACAAGGCCACGTGACCTAGGTGGCTTCTCCGGCAATTTTTCGCTCACAGCGCTGACACCGACGTCGGATTTTCTGCACAACGTGAGCCTTAACCCTCTAGCGTTAATAAAAGATCTACACGTATTATTTTTCTTCTTTCGCGATTAGCATCTGCTAGGCGACCTGTCGCTGTTACACAGACAACGCGAGGAAGGAAGGCTTTGTCTGGAAATAATGACGCGGAAATGGCTGCTGATAGATGTGCTTCGCACGCTGAATGAGCTTCATTCAGTCAGGGCGAATTTTCTTCTTTCCGACCGTCAGTCAATCTTGTTCTTGACGTCTACGAAGAATGGGGATCGCGCAGAAAGGCAACTGCGGCGGCAGCAGTGAAATCACTCTCGCAGGATGGCCCCAGCTTGGCCCTTCATCTGCCAGCTGTGAAAGGAGATTATCGGTGCGCGGTTCTCGTCTTTCATTACCATAACCGAGCAGTGAAGGCTATAAAAAATGTTAGCAAGCACCAACGTTAACCAGTTTTGCCCAATGTTGACCTTTAGGGCCAGCAGCTGAGGCCTGGTCGTGTCAAGGCACGGAGTTAAGGAAACTAGGGCGCTTGAATTCAGTGTGCGTTCGATAGGAGGATCTAGTGCCACAGTTTCTGAAGCGGTGAAGCACGCTCGCCGGATGAGTGTTGCACGATAGAAAGGGAAACTCCCTGACTTTTCTCCTTCCGCCAGGGGTGGAGAACCGATGGAGGTGGCTGTACCAATTCAATTCATCTCCCCGGGAGGTGATTGCATTTACTGATGGGACAATAACACCCGCCTTCCACACTGCCGTGCTAACCTGGATTACAGCGCCAGATTTGGCGCATTCTTCTGGACGTCCACGCTTCGACCCGCATGCACGGGTGGACCACGTGACGCGTGCCACGGGACCAAGCAGGGCGCAATCTGAAGAGCGTCCGCTTAGGACTCACACGGTTCGCATTCTCAGGCCAACACTTCAATGAGGGGCTTTTTGGTCGTGACGGACGACGGCGACGGTAACGCCGTCCACAGGCTGAACAAAGCCCCCTGTGTAGCCTTAAGAGGGAGCAAGGAGGAGAGAGAAAGTAAAGAAAGCCTAAGGAGCAATGCAGTGGGGGAAAGCAGCTGGTGATGATCAGGTAACAGCAGATCTCTTGAAGAACGGCGGGGGGATTGTGCTTGAAAAACTAGCCACCCTTTATACGCAATGCAGTGCCTTATGACCTCGAGCATACCAGTAGTTTGGAAAAACTCTAACATATTCTTAATCCTTAAGAAATGAGATGTCAAGAACTTGAAAAATTACAGACCGATCAGCGTACTGTCTGTTGCCTATAAGGCATTTACTAGAGTAATAGAGTCAGGTGAAATACTTCTGTCAACCAAATGATCAGACAGGCCCTCGTAAAGGATACTCGACAATATACCATACTCAAACTATCAGTAGGCTGATGTATGCGCAAAATATAACCAACCCTCTTATAGATTCCGACAAAGTGTGGTGGTTGCCTGAGAAACGGCGGCGGCCACATTTATTAAAAGACTTGCAGAAGAAGCGAGCGGCGGCGGCAGCGTCCGGCCGAGGCTGCAGGATGATGATGATGATGGCGATGACGATGATGTGCTCAGGTTAAATGGCACATGCCCACTGCGGGGGATTGGCCAGGGTGCACGGCGATGCAGCCAGGATCCCGAGCGTTTTCCCTAGCGCGTGCCCACCGCTTCGTCTTCCTTGCTTCATGCTGAAACGGTGGCGCTACAGAAGCATTTGCCTCAGTCCAAACCTCAGCAGTCATGTAGGCACTGCGGAATCGGGATGGAGAAGAGCCTTTTGTGAAAATACCGAAATATATCTATAACTGCAGCACAGCTACCAACTGTCCTCCATAAAGTCAGCAGTAAAATTTCAATAAGGAAGGGTGTCCGGCGCGGAGACACGGTCTTGCCTATGCTATTCACGGCCTTTTTAAAAGGAGGGGTACTCAGATGCCTGTATTGGAAGCAATTGGGGGTAAAAGTTAATACAGAATACCTTAACAATCTACTATTCGCTGATGACATTGCCTTGCAAAGTCACTCAGGGGAAGTAATGCAAACCATGATCGATGATTTAGACGGGCAGAGCAGTACAGTGGGTCTTAAAATTAACATGCAGAAGACCAAAGTAACGTTCAACAGTCTAGGAAAGGAACAGCAGTTCACAATTGGGAGCGAGGGGCTGGAAGTGGTAAAGGAATTCGTCTACTAAAGGCGGGTAGTGACAGCTGATCCGGATCAGGAAAGGGAAACAACTAGAAGGATAAGAATGGGGTGGGGCGCATATGGCAGGTTCTCTCAGATCATGGATGGCAGCTTACCAGTATCCCTCAAGAGAAAAGTGTACAACAGCTGTATCTTAACGGTGGTAATCACCTACGGGGCAGAAACGTGGAGGCTAACGAGTTTAACTTAAATTGAGGACAACGGAGCGAGCTATGGAAAAGAAAATGTTAGGCGTAACGTTAAGAGGCAGGAAGAGGGCAGAGTGAGTGAGGGAACAATCGCGGGTTAATGACACCCTAGTCAAAATCAAGAGAAATAAATGGGCGTGGGCAGGGCATGTAATGCGAAGGCAAGATAACCGATGGTCCTTAAGAGTAACGGAAATGATTCCAAGAGAAGGGAAGCGTAGCGCAGGGGTCAGCAGAAGGTTTGGTGGTCGGACCAGATTAACGAGTTTGCGGGGATAAAGCAGCCGCGGCTGGCACAGGACGGGGTTAATTAGCAAATATATGGGAGAGGGCTTTTTTGCCCTGCAGTGGACGTAGTCAGGCTGACGATGATAGCCTTAAAGTCAACAAACCGAGTCACAAAAAAGGGTCGTGCCAGTTCAGGGTGCGTTCTTTGAACGTACACTAATTTCCATGTAAGTTGCTTCAGCGCAGCCAGTGTTTATATACAAACCGCACCTTGTTCCGACATTTTTCCTGACATGCACAAGGCGCTCTGCAGAAATGAACGTTGCGCGTGGACAACGCCGGTATTGGTGGCCCGATTTAATAGTCTTATGTCGTAATCATCATCACCATCATCATCATCAGCCTCACCACACCCACTGCAGGGCAAAGCCCTCTCTCGTATATCTCCAATTAACCCTGTCCTTTGCCAGCTGCGCCCACCCTATGCCTGCAAACTTCGTAATCTCATCCGTCCACCTAATCTGCCGCCTCCTGCTACGCTTGCCTGCATAAGGCTTGTATAATGTGTGGTAAAAATTACCTGGGTTAATAGCTTTTGTTTGATTGGTTACAGCAGCCTTTCTTGCCAGTTTTAGGCGTTGCAAATTCCCCTTGTTAGGTGCACCGTGATTTTGTCCTATGATTAATTAGAGCAATGCCAATATGCCAGGGGAACTTTGTGTGCCTGTCGCGCTGGTCCGCATCTTTGCTACGTATTTCTCGCTCTTCCTTCGTACTTGTGCCCTCAACTAGCAGAATCTTCCCGTCTTTTTTCTTTTCAGGCTTTATTCGGCGTTCACACTCTAATAAAAGATTTACTGCCGTTTATTACCTTCCAAGCATATGGAAATAACAGTGCGAGTGCGTACACCGCTTTGCTCTTGTTCAGATATAACTGAAATGACCACAAAAAGTAATTTTCTTTTTGTTTATTCAAGTTTCTCACAGCTTCCTCGTTTTGCTGTTGTGTGTGGGCGGTGCACAATAAGACGTCTCTAAATATATAGGATTAAAAACAAAGCTTTTGTAGAACGCCTCGCAGTGTAAATAAAGAGTAACAGTCGTACATATAAGAATGAAATAAGACACATTATGCACCATTGACATGCAGTCAGCTTCACAAACAGAGAGTGCTAATTAAGTTATTCATCTGCAGAACAGTAGCAGCCGCGTTACGAGAGATTAAGCTATAGAAGAAAAGAAAGCTGTCGCATAAAAAAAAAAGGATTTGAACATTTTCTATTCCAGACGTCTTTTGAGGTCAAGATGCTCGCAAAAGTGGACGCCAGCTGCAGGAGAAGTAGCGCACTGTGGTCACTTTCACCAGCATGTGGTCTCTTCGAATTGAGATGCGAAGGGCAGCTTAGCCGTCGATCGTGGCATTCTGCGTCGTTTCCACCTGACCTGGAATTTAGGAACATCGTGGGCAAGCTGCATCACAAAGGTGAAACACATGATCGCGCCATTATTCCTTCACCCTTGTATCAAAAAAGAAAAAATCGAAGTAGGAAAAACTACATCGAGAGCTGCCATAAACAATCTTCGTTTGCTTCGCTGTACTGAAACCTGTGTCAAATCAGCTTGAACCCCCGTGGCGAAAGGGTTTACAGTTAGCCCGCTTCTCCCAGACGGAGGTGCCTCGTTCGAGGACACCCCTCTGTTTCGCTTGCTAACCTGTCTTGCTCTCCGACCGATCCGTTTCTCCTATTTTTTTTTCCTCCAGACCCACTTTGCGTGGCGTCGTGTCGCACGAAACACTCAAACCAACCCCTCCCCAAAGAGAAGAACAAAAAGAAAGGAGTCGGTGGAGGGCACACCGCGCGTCGCTTTCAATCACGCCGAACCAAAATAGCCACTCGCTCACCGTGGCCCGCTCGGAACTTCTCGATGAACCTCGATTGCGAGCTCCATCGTGTGGAGAGGAGGTGTGGAGGGAGAGGGATGGTGATGAAGAAAGGCGTGCTAGGGTACACGAAAACTGTGCGCGTTAAGAAAACGTAAAAAAAAAAGAAAAGAAAGGTTGACGCGGGGGTAGCCGCGGCAGCAGAAAAAGGTGCGTCTGGAGATCCGTTGAAAATCGGCACTCTCGCTGACCGCAGCCAGCTACGAGTCGGCGGCTGTGTTGTCCTTCGCGCGGACTTGCTCTGCACCTGTCGGCGCCCAAAATAGACGCGGCCGCAGGGAGTTGATCTGCGGGAAACCGAGAAGGCGGCTGCTGCTTAACGGAGGATGAGTTGACGGTTTCGGTCACCTGACGCCGCCGGTCCACGTGCAAAGAGCGCGTTACGCTGCGGTGGCGTTCTAAATTTGAACTCCGCGCCTAATTGGCCGTAATGGAGGGGAAGAAGTGTTGAGAAGCAGGAAGTGAGGCTGGGAAAGCGAGGGTCTCTCTGGATGCCTAATGTTATGCATTGGCGCTTGGGCTACTTGACCGTAAAGGAGAGCTGATTTCGCTACGTATATAATGATGGGGCGCAACTTCGACTGAGCTAAAAATATATGCATGTATTTATGCATGCGTGCGTGCATGCATGCTTGCACGTGAGCTTCAACGCTCCGAATTAGGTGAAGTTCCTTTAATTGCGTCAGATTTGTAACTTCTATTGATTAAATTCTCATTCACTGGGTCGCGAAACTGATGCAGAAGAGCGAATAAAATGAAATCGTCTTCGAAGATACTTTGTTGTTACGGATGGATAAGAAAACGCGCCTCAGTGCCCGGGCATGTCTCATACAACTCAGCCGGTGAGTATACTGACAGCTGTCAATCGCGCGGATCGGAACCCAGCGCCCGCTACTCCGGAAGTAATATTGAAATATCATTCACTTAAAAGATGTTTGGTTGCGTGCGCCACTGCCAGCGGAATTTTGTGTAGTCGCTCGTGGCTTTCTGCAGAGGCTGCCGTTAATTTGCCAGTCTGGAGGTATGCGGTGAAGCTCCCTTTACAGTTTACGGGAAGCAATTTGTGACATACGACAAGAAGAAAGCGACCTTGGCAACGAAGGAAGGTTAATTCAATTTGGAATAGTTCTATTTGGTCGCATGTACGCGAGATATAAGAACATGGAATGAATAAGTGGAGTTGAGATCGAAGGCGTGCAACATTTCGCATTCACTGATACTCGTATAGATAGGGCAGAGGCGCCTTCATCGCCGTCTTGGAGTTATGTGGAGCCCGCTAGTACACTGTAAGGGCAAGGCGAAGAAAGAGGGAGAGAAAGAATAGGTAAGGGGCAGCACAGTTAAACAGTGCGCGCGCCTGAACACGATAATTCCGCGCATGGTTACACGCGGTCCAATTGGCTTCGTGGCTTTGGGCACTCGAGCAACGGTAGAGTTGCTTCCTGCTCCATCCAGTCGGCATGGCTTAGAATACGGCATTACTAAGAGCAGTCTAGTATCCGGACACCTTGCCGCGCCTCGCAGAAAAATGCGCTGTGGTACCTAGTTCCCGGAGCATCGCGAGAAATTGTTAGCATGCCGGAAAGCGATGCTTGTCTAAGATCATGGCAATGTCAAATTCAAATAAATTAACAGCGGAAAGTGCCGACATTTAGCATTTTAACCGGTTGAAGCGACATGGAAGAAGGCTTCTGGGGGGCCTAAATATAATGCCACCTTGCACATCAGTGCGGGACTAAGAAGTAGAGGTATGGAAACGAAGATGTTCTCAGTAAGGGCGCACACCGAGTGGCGTCGTTTTGCAGTGGCACATCTATATCACTTGTAATACTTTTAATGTGCGTGTATCATCAGAAACAACTTCGTTTCTTTTCTTTCATATTTGCCAATTGCTCTCCGTAGGAAGCATGCTCGCTCAGTTGGAGCACGAGCATTGCTTTCAGTGTCGTTACCTCAAGTTTTCTCTGTACGATTCGTATTTCGTCAACCTCAGTAAACGCCTTCTTCGCACATGTGTTCGCACCTAGAAAGCGCACAGAGTATTGACTTTGCGCTTTCATATTTTCTCGAGGCACAGCGTACCTCATGAAGTGTTCAAGCATTTAGCTGGACGACCGACGTGGTGGCATCGCTCCGCTCCCGGAGTAGGTAGATTCACTGCATCGAGTGACTTTACCTGCATCGACTGTGTCCGGTGACTCTGGCTGTACTTTCGCCTCCAATATATGCACACAATTACGTAAGGGCAGTTCGATGCTCGGCCACGCTAGAGCGGGACAAACGCTGTCTGCAAAGCGAGTAGGTTGGGCAGGGGAGCCACAGATGAAAATGCCGGACTTCAGATGACTCTGCTAAGGATGCAATGTTTTGAGGTAAAATGCTTCCTGAAGCGTAAAAACAGTGAGAAAGTACCGGGACGAAGACATAAAGGTGGACAGGACGGGCGATAACTTCCAAAGCTATTTGGGAGCAAGTCAACACGTGGAATATGCAAGCATCGAATGAACCGCATATCAGAGGGTGAGAAGGCGCATCGCAAGCACGGCGCTCGTGAAGACCTGTGCCTTGTTGTCACGTGTGGGGCTGCGTATGCAATGCGCCTTCTCAGCTTCTGATATGTGGTTCATTCGATGTTCGTAAAAGACCGGCCGCGTGTTGGCTTGTTCTCAAATGAAGTTTGGAAGTTAGCGTCAGCCCTGTCCATTTTTAGGTCTTTGACCATGTTCTTTCGCTGTGCTTTTAGATATCAGCGTGCTCAACCTAGCGCACACCAAGCTTGTACTTCGAGAAGCGAAAACTCATAGGGTCAAGCTACGCGTGTGGTATGATGCCAAGCAAAGGCGGTGATAAGAGGAGGTAGGGGCGACTGCTAAACGGAAGTTATTTCATTGCCGCTCTTGTGTTTCGCGCCTGATGTCCTCTGACCGATGCAGCCTGCACAGTTTCGAATCTACTCCTCTGCTGTACAACGTGCACCCTATGCATGCGCGAGAAAACGTACTCTTTGGCGGAGCACATATGTGGTGACCGGGACTCTCGGGGCGACATCTGAAAACTACGTAGATCCACAGAAAAGCAGCAGAAAAAGGAAGGTGTGAGCAAAGAAAAAAAGCAAACAAATAAAGCCGGCGAAAGACGAGCCGCAGAGGCAGCGGGATCTCCCGCAGTGGATCGAGAGCCTGCGGCGGGCAGCCGAATCGGGGTCGCTGGCTCGAGAGGCGAGAGTGGCGACGCCGCTCCCCGAGAGCTGCCACGGATGCTGCCGTGGTCGGTGCCCTTCTCGGCACCGGCGACAGGTGATCGCCTCGCGCTGACCGCGGTGCGGAAAACAAACTCGAGGCGACGACAAACGCTGCGACAACCAACGCTCACGCTGGAACGGGAGGCCTCAAATTCGGCTGGTCCGCGCGTAATTAGCAGAGCTCGAGATTTATGTACGCCGGAGCTGTTAAGTCGTCGGAGCAGGCCAAAGCGGCGCACGGTCAGTCATTCTGCGGCAGCATGTTAGTATATATGGTGATGGGCACCCACCAGAGGTCAACTCAGGGCCCTTATACTCCGCGCGTATGCAACTTCTGAGTGATTCCGTTTTCAGGCGGGCGCTTCTAAAACATACGGCCACATGTGACCCTCCGCGAGGCCAGATTCACGAATTTTTTCCTATAACTTTGCTCGGGTCAGGCTTGCTCTCAACTGGCCGGCGGGTCGTTCCTATTTGATTGGCTGTTATAACTGGTCAGCCTGCTCTAAATACCCACGAACAACTTCGATTATTTCCCCTCGGTTTCATGGCTGCTCATTGAACTCAGTACGCGCAAGTTTCCAAGCAAGTGCTCTTAATTTTCTTTTCTTTCCTTTCCTTGAAGTGGCCGCTTTCCGCAGTGACAAGCACTGTTGGCCTTGTGGAGTTTGGGCACAAAACCTCAAATTTCTCACATAAACTGTGTTTGCCTCGAGCCCCTTTGTGCAGCGTATTGTTCTCCGTCAGCATGGTTCACAGTTGTAGCGCCCTCCTCCTCCTCCTCCTCTTCCGCTCGCTTCCTCCGTCCGGGTGGCCCGGTCTGTTCGAGACAACCAAGCGGGCCTCTGCTCGTTACAACGTGCGCGCACCCATTGGACGGAGCAGCGTCTCTGGGTCATCCTTGTCGCGCCCTGATCTGCATAGACAAGGCGGTGCATCGGTAATCCACAACGCCCATTGTTCTTGCTCGTACTGCGTCGCTTCGAACGCACGGGGCAACAGAGAGAAAAGTTGCTACCACTGCCCAATACTTCTTTCTTCATCGTTTGCTTTCGTTACTGACGGCAGCACTGCGCGCGGCGTTCCCGTTTCGCGCGCACCGGCGATAACCATGCGCAACTTTCAAGACGCGCCGCGCTTGTTTGGCAAATCAGGCGCCCGCGCGCACCCGGCTCGTGACGCGCGCTTGTACCGGAAGCCGCGAGAGCTGCGTGGCAGTCGTTCCTTGCGCGTCGGCTCGGTTTGGTTGTCGTCGTACTCGTCGCCCAGGCAGAACAAAAACGGGCGCTGCTTTCCGGTTTTGTGGGCTACACGCCGTCTCCAGCCGGCCAGGAAACGCGTCAAAATGCTGGGAATGCACGCGCCTCTCCACCCCGGGGTCAGCGCGGGTATTTTCTTCTCGGCTCCCAGAAACAAATACACGAACAGGAAGAGGGAAAAGCGGGTCGCGTGCTGTGCAGCGGGGCAATCAAGGACAGCTTGCTTTGGAGCTCGTGCGTGCTGTAGGCGAGCGTACGCGTTATTCTACGTTGTACACCGTGCATGGTAGATGTATTACGCGGTGGCGTGTGCTCGGACACTTGGCTGCAAATGGAACAACGGTTCAGCGCTCGGGCTCTCGCTCTGGTATGCAAGCGTTGTGTTCTATAGCTGAGGCTGCGTAGGCAATCGACGTTGTGGTTTCAAACATTTGCAAAACCGGAGCACACAGCTAATAGGCTGTTGAGGCATGCAACAGTGCCTCGAATTTCTCATTATGAACGACTGAGAGTGAACACTCTTCAGTGTGTGTATTTGCTGCCTTTTCCCACTCGTAGCTGTTAACATCAAGTGCTAACCGCTCAAGCCTGTTTATAGTCATAATCTAAGTGCTCGACTACGGTAGAACGTCCTTCATTCGCATAGCACGCACAAATATAACCACCTTTGTGGAAAGGCCTCGCTTTTCGCCTTTATAAAAGTGGCGACATAAGGCAGGGTAAGGAATCGCTGTTGAAGTAATCATACGGGAGAAAGACGCGAACTAAGATGCTGAAGACGTATGGAAAGGAAACCCGTAAAATATAATGCGCGCCTAATATCGAAGGTGTCTCTGTTGCCGCGGTGGAGCGGCGAAAAGTGGGAGCGAAGTGATTACATTTGCATCAACCTGTGGGCACACGGGAGCGGGGACGTGCTGCGTTTTAAATATGCAAACTAAGTAACGAAAGCAGCGTAACAGTAGGCGAACATAAAACTCAAGGCTCCTGCTCAAAAGCGCTGTCGGACACCAGCAATTATTTTCTCAAATTTTCTGCGGTTATATCAACTGTAACTTTACCATATGCTTAATAACTGCCGACACAAGCAAAGGTAGTGCGAATCTGCCAGTGAAGACAGAACTTTGCTGCGTTGTGGGACTGAGAGCGAACGTACCTCGAATTTCTAGCTCTGTCTGCTTTTTGGCGGCTTGCTAACTAATTCGAGAGTGCTATGATTAGCGAGCGTTTCGGGCGAATTCGATCTGAAATATTATCGTCGTAGCTGGTTGAAGTGCACAGGCTGCTTTCCTTTCCGCGTGTTGATTGCTTGCCGTGGGTTTTGTTTTATCAGTTATGGTTGCACAGCTGGGGTACAGCTCTTACGTAGTGCAGTGTTAATGTTTAAACCGTGCGTTTGACTGCATAATTTAAAGGTGGCCCTGTGGAATCAAGGAGGCTAAAACAAATGGAGGTGGGTGGGGACACTTAAGCAC
Organism: Amblyomma americanum; assembly: GCF_052857255.1. Classification (NCBI taxonomy): domain Eukaryota; kingdom Metazoa; phylum Arthropoda; class Arachnida; order Ixodida; family Ixodidae; genus Amblyomma; species Amblyomma americanum. The sequence continues at coordinate 6,076,661 of NC_135498.1, forward strand.
CGTCTTAAGGTTATGACACGACAGCATAATGGGTTAATGCGCATATATACAGAATTGGTCATTCCCTACATTACATTCATAAATCCCAGGGAATCCTCATACCACTCCTGGCGCAGTTGTGCAGCGGCTAAGCACTGTGCCACAGCCCTGCGATGGCAACTGCCACCGGTGGCCCCTGTGCGACCCAGGTTGCTTTTCCCGAGCAACGTCTACCGACAAATTACTAATTCAACTGCTCGCATTCTGGTGACAAGGTCACGTGACCTAAGTGGCCCACCTAGTTTGCTTCAGTGGGGATTTTTAGAGCGCAGCTCTTAGGCACCCGTCCGTGGATTCCGCGTCATAGTCGTCGGCGTTTTCGGCGTAACACGGCCCCTGACAAACGTGGCAGGTGGTAGCAGAGCGAAATGACACCTGCCACGGCGAGAGAGGAGGAATGGACAACCGGAAGGTGGCTGCCACGGGAAGACCCCGGAAGGCGGCTAGCAGCGTAACCCTGCCATCGGTGGCAGGCGCATGGCGTGGGAAGAGTTACGCTCAAATTTCCCATTACCGACTATCGTAATCGTCTGTCCATTCTCGTGCAGGCATCAGTTCAGCCCAATAAATGGTTCGTTGGAATCGTGCCCCAGCCTGCCCTTCTGTCGTCAACGTGGCCGTGATCACAGCCGGGCGGCAAAACTGAGGGCGGATTCAGTATAGAGTCGGAGTGAGGTGTTCATCGGAGCAGTTGGTAGTAATAGCAGAGGCTCGTGTTGGTACGCTATTAAGACCTGCCTGTTCTTTCTTACGAAGCCCACTCTCTGAGCGCATAAGTGTTGGCTTGCCTCCCCTTCCTGTCGCAACAGCCACTCTCGCATTCGAGACGTACACTGGCGTTGCCGGAGACGCGTACTAGTAGCGAACACGATGGAATACAAGCACAGTACATAAGTCCGGCCTTGATTGCTGAATTTCCGCGACAAGTCCGGCCTTGATTGCTGAATTTCCGCAACGTAAACTTGTGACGAGACTTGGACCATGTTCTTCATTTCCCTTTTTTTCTCCTTTAAATCACGTAACGCGTTCCCTTGCCGCGCCATATTAGCGATATGCATTGCTCCTTCTTTCTTCGCGCAGCGTAGTCGACGCGAGAAATTCGCTTTTCTTTGCCTCTGTTTTCTACTGGCTCCTTCTCTCATTTTTGGCTACGCTTAGCCAGTCAGCGACGCGCATCGACAACCAGGACACTATATACGGCGGCGCCCCACGGGGCAGGTGTATAGCGCGTCAGTAGAGAAACGTCGAGAACAACCGTACATGGGCACCACCGTGCAGTCAATTAGCGCTCGCGGGAAATGAACCGACGCCATTTAGAGCGCTTAAAAGGCACGGGCGAAAACAACATCAGCGTTTGGCCGTGCGTGGGTGAGCGGGAAGGAGTAGGAAAGGGGAGCATTGCAAAAGGAGTCGTACTTTAAACAGCGGCCTCGGAGGCAGCAGTAACAGCAGCAAAGCGAGAGCATCACGCGCTGGTGTTTCCGGCGACCCGGTCGCTCCGCGTGTCGGAAGCAGCTGACGGCGAGGACCCCGTCCTTCCGTCAGCTGCGCGGGTCGACCAATGGGCGGTCGTGATGCGCCCACCGCCGCCGCTGCTCCCGTGCTTGGAGCGCGCCGAACCGCGTGCTTCGGTCTCCCTTCGTTTCCTTTCTGTTCTAGCTGTGGCGTGCGCGCTCTTTGTAGTGCGCGTCGCTCTCTCAACGTTGCCTCCTCCTACGCACGAGCGACCGCTGAACGTGACGGGGAAATTAGGGCTCGATATGCCCCCTTCTTCCTTTTCTTCTTCACTTCGTTCGCTTGTCTCGCTAGGACGGATTCGTGAGCGCGTTTGGTAGCGCCGCCGAAATCCCACCGCTTTCGTTGCAGCGTCATCCCTCCCTTAGTGCGGATTCGCTGTACGCCTGTGTTGTGCGCTCTGCTGCGCTTTGAAAGCGAGTGCGCTTGTTGAAAGTGGAGAGGCGTGAAGGGGTTGCGAGTCGCCTCTGGGACCGGCAGTGCAACTCGCTGATTGTGTTGAATCTGGCACTCACGCAAAGCTCATTCTGTGCGCATAACGATCACTGCTGCCACCCCCCCCCCGCCCCCTCTCGCCCCGAAGTAAAAAAAATAAGAGTGGAAGCTCCCTTGATGAAATGAATTTTGCAGCCAGCCATGTAACGGTTAACGTATTTAATCAGGGCGGTCCACCCACAGATTACGTGCATGTACCCGTGCAGTTACTGATGCTGCTTCAGCTGATGCTGTTATTCCGCTCGGTTGCCGACCCGAAAACCGCGGGTTCGATCCCGGCCGCGGTGGTCGAATTTCGATGGAGGCGAAATTCTAGAATCCCGTGTACTGCGCGATGGCAGTGCGCGTTAAAGAACCTCAGGTGGTCGAAATTTTCGGCGCCCTTGAGCACGGCGTCCCTCATAGCCTGAGTCGCTTTGGGGCGTTAAACCCCCATAAACTAAACTAAACTAAACTAAACTAAACTAAACTAAACTAAACTAAACTAAACTAAACTAAACTAAACTAAGCTAAACTAAACTGATGCTGCTTCTTTTTAAGCGGTGCAGACAAAGTGTAGGCTTAATTTTATGCGGTGAAGTGCCAGGTTATTAAGAATTATTGAGCTCAAAAGCCAGAAAGAAGTAAAAAGGCGTATTTGTCGGTCTTCCTTTTATTGAGAATGATAAAAAGGGGACGCAAGGCGATCATTACGGCTGCAGGCGCAAATCTCTCCCAGATGAACGGCACGTGTAAGCTATGGTAGTAAGTCGAAAAAGAGAATTAGCTGAAAAAGCTGGAGCCTTCCTGAAGACAGTAAAAGGCCTGTGTGGAGCATAGTTCCCTGATGTGTGCTCTGCATTATGTAAGGCAGAGGTTTCGGCTCACAAAGAGCAAACTCGTGCATGTTTCTTTCCTTGCGTCACCATGGTGCATGCTTTTCTTCGCGATGGGCTGCCAAGCCTATTAGTCCTTAGCTAGGCTGCGTTCTAGTTCTGTGCAGCGTCCACCGCTTCTTGAGCCGCCGTCAGCGTGGATCCGCTCCTTGTTTCCTTGCGCTGTTAGCCAGCGTGCAGCTTTGTATGTTATTCGCTTGAGCCCTGTACGCGAAAAGTTTGAAGCGAGAACCACAGAGAACCTGAGAAGCGAGGCCAAAGTTCTAAGCGATTGTACCGGCAGACTGGGGCGTACCAGGCCACTCCGGGGTTCACTGGAACTCCCAACGAGCGGAGCGCGGCGGTGATGAGCGCGTTAACGAACGGCTCGACCTCAACGGAAACTGAAGACGTTTTATAGATGGACGAGCTTAGATGTCGATTGTGTGTGATACTTTCCGATAAAGCATGCATGCGAAGTATTGTTGTGCGAGCATTTGAAGTGGTTTTGCAATCGGCAATTAAATCAGCGGCGTCTTTCAGGTTCCTCCGCAGCGCATTGCTATCTATGGATGGAGAGTGCTTAATGTCATCTGCGGCGCATTTTAAACGTAAAAACGCTTGCTTTGAAGGAAGAAAATTAACGTCTCCGATAGCACAGCCTGCAGAGCATTTTTTAGCGACATCCGACGATTCACTGCGGGGCGCGAGGCAAAAACAGAGGGAATTTGGAAGCTCATCGACCGTGACGTTATCACCGAGCTCCTCCGCACTACTGTGGCGCTGTGAGGGAAAGTGCAAAAATTAATAGGCGATTGCGTCATCATTTTAAGAGGAAAAGGAAGGGTAACCTGGCATACTTTACCTACAGGCTTCATGCACTGGTATCCTTGAATTTCGTGGAGTTGTCAAAAAGCTGTTCAGCCTTCCTGGCAGGTATCTGGGAATGAACCAGCTTACGTGAGCGGCAGCTGTCTGCTCTCATCTGCAGCGTCTTCTGCTGAAGGAGCTGCAGTACTGAGCCCGTAAAGTCGCTTAAAGGTCGCGGATGCAACTCCGCTGTGGCGCTATATGGTTGCGCAACTTGTGCTGTGCTATGTCAGCGCTCTCTTAAGAACCCCACGTGGTCGAAATTAATCCGGAGCCATCCACTGCGGCTTCTGTCATTGCCCATGGGCAGTTTTGGGGCGTTAACTTTCGCATACCATACGAGCTGTTGTTCTTTACATTTCCGCGCTGACGACTAACGCCGCCATCCGCTGGATGGCGCAGGCTGACTGGCAACTGCGGCGTAGACAACGTCCACTAATAATTTTACACCCTTACGGGGTGCGGTTGAAGTGCAGCCATGCTTAGTGGTTAGTGGCTTAGTGGTTGTATACGGCACGCAGCTGCCTGTAAACTGGCCGAAGGACGATTAGCTGCACGCAATAGCCAGGCCAGGGATCGCTCGTTACGGTGTACACGGTCGTTTCTTCGGTGTATATTTCCAGCGAAAAGGGCTGCGCGGCGACCGCTGAGGTCGTCGTCCTCGCTGCTATAGGGCCAGGGAGGGGGCTTTTCGTGCCAGTTTCCTGCGCCCCGGCGCCGTGCACACGCGCGTATCTGCGTTTGCGCGCAGCAGGTGTTGTCGTCGCCGCAGCTGCTCGCCGTGTACCCACGTGTAAGCAGCTATGTGTGGCTTGGCGCGGATGCTGTGGTCGAATGCTGCGCTGGTTGCCGGAGGAGAGAGAGACAGAGGAGTTTTTTCCTCTACGACCCTTGGAAAAGCAAAACTGCTTAACGTTCTCCTTTATTATTTCCTTTAGATTTCGCACTATTCACAGAATATCTTTGTTTTTCTTTTCTTTTCTTTTTTGAGCAGGCCTAGTCTAAGTTTACTCCATTCCTCCTCGAAAATTTTATTCCTTCGCTATAGTTTATTGTAGAGGATCGGTTTTGGCATACATTTTGAATGGATTTGGAAATACCGCCGTCAGCACAAGCGCGTCCGGCACTTATATTACAGTCCATGAGGGCTGGGCGCCGAGTTTGAGACCATGCCACACGGTGTGTTTGAAGCGGCTGGTTACAGCTGGTGCCCTGCTTCCACCCTAATATTGTCTCAGACCCAGCGGCCGCCCTTATAAAAGTGGTCTATACACAGTCTATAGACTTCTTATACACTATTGCCTTCCTACAGATATTCCTTTTGTCTTTTCGTACTGTATAGACTATCTGTAGACACGTCTGCTAAAAGTGTATGGCCATAAATCTGTCGATTGTCTATAGCATTTGTATTGCCTATAGACTGTTCTCTAGGATTTGTCTATAGACAGTCTATAGACTTTATAGACAGAAGTCTGTGGACAGTCTATAGACTATGTAAATTTTTTTTGTAGGGGCGACGCCCAGCGGCGCTAATGGCAGTGGAAGACGCGCGCTCGAGCGTTCGTGTTAAACGTGCGGACGGCTGTACATAGCGAGGATATCTTGCAAACACTGGCTGGCCACTAGTTTACAGCAATGCCAATAAAGTGGTAGATATGGCAATATTGATAACAAAAATGTAAGAAGAGAGAGCGATCCGGAACACGAAAGTTCGAAGTCAGCAGGCTGTCAGGAAAAACAACCAAAACGTTGGCTGGCATGCACTAACTCTTGCCGGTGCTGGCACGAATATAAATTTGGCTGCGCACTCGGGTGTAAGCCGCCTGCGCGCAGTCGTCCAGAGGAAATGACGCACATTCTTGCACCTGGACACACACTTTCACGAACTCTTCCAGAGGCGCTGGATGCAACCATGCTCGTGTTGACTGCAGCTTTGCGATCGCATTCGGGTTCGTTGCTCTCCGTGAGTGATCACTCTCGGATGCGGCACATGGCCAGGCTCGCTTTTTTACGGTTGTTTCGCGCCATTATTTAGTACAAACAGCCATCAACTGGACCTCTCTTGTGTGCAGCAAGATTTATATTTATGTTTCCACATATTAAAACAATTTGGACCTCTTTTTGTTTATTCGGGAGAAACAGAAGAAATGGTACAAAAGACTAGAAGCACCTTCGTTTTGTGGTCTCCTCTTTTTTTTGCGAGACTTTGTCTTCTCAGTAAAGGACGGCCACACAAACCGACTTGCGATACCTTGACTGATGCGCATTTTCTACACATTCCTACCCACCACCTACCGGCTTGGAACGCTGGATGGAAGGGAAAATTAGAACGTATGATTGCCATTTTCGATATTTTGGTATGCAGATCAAACGTGCTGAATATTGATGCTGTATTCACTGCGTAAATGTAATAGTCGCGGCTTTGCCTGTTGCAACGGGCCAGTGTTTGTTGCGTGTACAGTGCACAATGCTCTTAAAGACTGCGGGACACTACCCTTAGACTGGCTTCGGCAGGTCAGAAATTCTAAGGTGCCTTTTGTTAATTATGTAAATATTCTTCAGACTATCGCCGTAATTTATTCGTGCTTCCTGAAAGGAGCGGCAGAGTGGAATGTTACGTCAGCAACGTGTGCATCTTTCTGGTTGCGTTAAACGTGCCGTCCAAAACTATGCTTCGCTTCCTCCTCGTCGGCCGTGCCCTGCGCTCCGCCCGCAGAGCACGACGCACTGCGGGGCGTCAGGCTGGCACATGGTACCCAGTTCGCAGACTTGAAAAAAATAGCGGCTCCATTCCTGTCCTGAGGAGACGTACTTCTCGAAGACCAATTCTGGGAGCTTCCGCAGGTGCCCTCACGCATCGCCGGCCCATTACACGGGCTTCACTCGATGAGCTGTCCCTCCTGCGGTAGCTCATCTTCCTGCGCACCGCAACGAATCGAGACTGGCTGCTCCCGGATAGGGCGATGAAATACGCGCGTCATCGACAGCAGCATGCCTCGGGCCGCTCGCTCGCTCTCGCGGCCGCGTGCTGGGCTCGGGGAAGGCCGTCCGTCGCAGCTTCCTGCTAGTTTAAAGCACAGAAGTGTAGTGCTACGAAAGGAGATCGCAGAACACACATTGCGGGACGATTCTGTGTTCGTCTTACGCAGCGCTGTATTTCTTTGCTACAAATCAATGGTGAACCAACTAGCCCTGCAACGTGTGTTGCGGAAGCTTGCTGCTGTTCCGCAGTGGTCGCCAAATGGCTGCGCGTGACTCTGCGAGGAGCCGCGCAGTGCGCATGTTCTCGAATGCAGAGAAGCCGGTGTGATCGAGAGCTTGCACTACGTTGTCTGGTTCGATTTACGATGCCATCGGTGCTGGCGGGCATAAGCGTTTCTCAGTGTTGTATGGAAGCAAAAGCGGGAGGCGCTGCACTTCATCAACCATGGGGTGGCGCAGGAATATTGGGAAGATGAGGTTTGGTACTTGGCTTGACTATAGTGCTGCGCTGGAAACGTGTATTCAGCCATAACAATACGACTCTTCTCGCGGCAGACCTCGACGAAATGCTGTGAAAGTTTCCATACCAGCCTAAAACTTGTGTTAAATTTATCGAGGACATGAAAAACCCACTATGAAAATAATTTCATCTGGGTGCATCACGGTGAAGCTGTCGATCCAGAGGCCGAATCCTTGTTTTCGTCCCAACACTATAGCCAAGCCAAATAAGAAATCTCGTCTTTCCGACGTTCCCGCAGTGGATGAAGTCCTCTTCAACGAATTCGCACAGATGGTGGCGCCAGTTTTCCCTCTAGGTAATATTTCGAGAACCGCCATCGCTGACGGGGTTCGCGCTTTGTTTCGATACATACGGTGCCTGCGGTGTCCCAAACACTGTAGGCTGACCGAACTTTCCAGAGAACCGCACTTTTCTATTTCCGTTTTTGGTTAATGCGGTTTTACATTCTCCCCAGCCCGGAAACGTGAAATGAGAAACGCATTTAGTCCTTTTCGATTGTGGGCACACCACGCGCCCGGCCTGTACATACGTAAATGCAACACCTATATACAGTACCTCTCTCCCCCCTATCCTTTCTGGCTGTCCCCTCAACTCTTTTCATTTCATATTTACAGTCTGCCTGCTATCCCTCTATTTCCGCTTGCCCAGCTCAGGCGCTTCCCGTAGCAATGGCAGACGCCGGGGCTAGCAATAATCTTTCCTTTCCTTTTCTATAATCATTTTTTAGTAAACCACGACTACTACTACTACCACGTATTTAGAACGCGGCAAATGCTGATGCTTTCACGCAAGCTTGCATCCGCACTGGAGGAAGTTGTGCGCAGACATTTGACGTGGTGAACTGCCTTGTGTTGAGCAAACAAAGTGGACGCATTCTCGGGATAACTTCGGAGTTCTTCAGAGGACTTCTACCGCTGCGATGTATGACATTTCATTAGGCCTCTGCCACTTTCCCTCTGCGCCCGCCTGCTGCCCTTCCTTCTGTAGGCCCTGCAGTTAAAGTTCTCCCCTAAGTTAATTAAGCATGTACGCAACTTCAACCGCCGTCTTAGAAGCGGGAACCTTTTACAGCGCTCCCAGAAAACGGCGACTATCGAGAGGCAGAGTATCCTGCACCGTCCCTAAGTGTCAGCGCAAACGGTCGCGTAAACCGCAGCACGCTTGCAAACTTTTTCCCCAAGAAAGTTGCTTTCCAGGAAAGAAGGCGTTGGTATACAGCTTGCGCTGTTTCAGACGGGCTCCTTGCGATGTGTGCGCGCCAAGAAACCAGCGCCACCCCGCGGCGTGCCTGCTGCTTCCCGGCGAGAATGAGAAAGCGCGCGCGAGATAAGGAAGCCAAGGTGCGCGCTAATGAGAAGTCGAGACAAAGGGGGGGCCGATAACGGAGAAGGAACCATAAGCGACTGCCGTTTCCGCAGGCGCCTTCTGGTCCCGCGGCGGGCTCGCATGCAGGACGCAACTTCCGTTCGCCGAAGACGCCCGCAGTTATGAGAAACGCGAGAAGTGTGCGCGCGCGAGTGTTGTGTGTACGTGCGAAGTTGCAGGCGCGCGTACGTGTCCGTGTACGCCAGCGTCTGCGTCTGTACGCGCGTATATGGGTTCGAAGTTGAACCCGTGTGCCTATAGCCTGTTCTTGATAAGGACAGTGCGAGGCGATAGGAGGTCGTTCGCCGCAGCAGGCGTCGGAGAAAGGAAAATAGACCGAGCGAGAAAGAAAGAACAGCGCGCCATAATAATGGGGTTTGTATAGAATGGCGTTCTCTGAATTCAAGGAAGTTCCCGTCTGCATGTGCGTCGAACCAGAATGACAGTACCAGTCGAAAATAGTAACACGCAGTCTATAATTTATCCGCTCAAACTTCAACTGGGAATTGAGAAGAAATAGCAGGCATTTAGATGCCCATTGCTATTCGGAGGTGAAAGTGTGAAAAAGCTTTGGAGCCTGCATGGGACCAGGAAAACGCTGTTGCATCACATCCGTGCATTACCACCACCTGAAGAAAAGGAGCACAGGTTATTTTTAGCAACCATCAACTGCCAGAGAACATGATTTCAGAACATGTCCTGCCTCTCCTGTGACTGCCAAATTTCGTAACTCTTGTCTTTGAGCTCGAAATGCACCGATTCGCCCAACAATGCACCCTACTAATTTAGATCGTTTGGTTGCGTGCAGGCCCGTAGCCACGAATTTTTTCTTCTGGAGGGGCGCAACGTAATTGCTTCGGGCTGGCGGGGGGGTGGGTGGGGGGGAGAGGGGGTTGCTGGCGGCTGGTTCAGCACTGCAGACGAGAGAACAAGATGGGGTTGAGCTTGATTTCAAGGAGATCCGGGCCCACTTCCCCCCCCCCCTCCCCCTTCCCTGTTGCGTGCCTGGTTGCGTGCTTTTTCTCTTGCTTTCTTTGTATCCTTCACTTTTTACGTGCATGTTTTTTTTAGGCTGGTTGATTCTTAAGGCCCGGATTCTTGCGCAGCTTCTTCCGTTTCGACATTTGGCCTCCTCCTGCGCCACACGTTGCAATGCTGACCGTGGCGGCACCACAGAAACCCAGAAAAAGTTTGAATCCGCTACTTAAGCGGACGATGTGAAGAAGTCAGTGCGGAAACCAGACAAGCGCCACAGGAGAACACACGGGAGACATTCACCAGTGTTCTCTGGCTTTCGCGCTCACTTATTCAGTGAGCACCATGCAGCACTGACTAGCCCGGCAGCATGATCTCTTGAATTTAAGTTTGTGTTCGTGGCAATTCTGGTTCTTGTCCGTCCCCTCAAAGCATGTGAAGTGCCATTCGACCTTGTCTTTCTTTTCTCTTTATTTGTGTGTGTGCGCGCTATGTTTTATTTGGTAAAACCGTATAGCGTACTTCCATCGATCGTTCAGTCAGCGACACGACTTATTACACGTATGCTCGGGTGCACGGGAGTTAGCAATGTTCTCTGATTTTCTCACAGACGGTGTTTAAGCGCTAAACGTTAGTTAACAACGCCAAATACGGCAAATATGCATTTGAGCAGGGGGCCCCCAATGGCGGTAATGAGAGGTTCCCCTCTGCTCCCCATTTATGCTCTTAATGAAGAACGCGACGCTCGGCGATCTCCGCAATTATGTCCAGACGCTCGGGCTTGCACGCTTTCTCAGATGACGCCCATTTCGACACATGGAGCCGATCGATCGGCGACATCTGCGCCCGCCTGTGCGCGACGCGCCCTTGAAACGATTTTCGGTGCGGCTGCAGCCCCGATGCTTAAGTGGGACACTTCGCTGTTCGCGGCAGTCATATTTGAGCAACGGCAGGACGCTCCTTTGGTCACCTCCGAGGTACCGGGCTATATTCCCGGTACCTGTAAACGAAAACTGAGAGGCCAGACGAGCTTGATTACTTCGATTTTGCATACAGCCGGGGACGAAGCTTTAAGATGTCGGTCCCGCACAAAAAAAAAAAAAATCAATATTTTTTCGTGGTGAGGTAAACCACTGCACTGAGAACAGTGGAATTGTGAGGGGACATGCGGACTGTTTGCGCTGGAACACATACCAAACACTTAATCGGGTAGCGCGGCAACGATGGAATATTTAGTCTGTATTAAAATTTAAAAATTGACACCGACCATTTGGAAAAACAAACAAAAACAGTTTTTGGCTCCCGTACATGAACCTTGTTCACAATCTTTTTTATGTGTGAATTGGTTTTTTGGGGAAAGGAAATGGCGCAGTATCTGTCTCAAATATCGTTGGACACCTCATCCGCGCCGTAAGAGAAGGTACAAATGAGAGCCGGAGTGAAAGAAGAAAGGAAGAGAGGTGCCGTAGTGGAGGGCTCCGGAATAATTTCGACTGCCTGGGGATATTTAACATGCACTGACATCGCACAGCACACGGGCACCTTAGCATTTTTCCTCCATAAAAACGCAGCCGCCGCGGTCGGGTTCGAGCCTATGTGTGAACGTCATTTTTTGTTTCTTATTCGTTTTGGTCGGCGTCTATTTTTTTATGTTTTGATAGGATTGTCGCCGACCAGACGAGATTTCGCCCAACTCTGTACTTCAATATTTGTCTTGCCGCACACCAGGACCCCATAAAAATTTGTCCGCGGCCATACACGGCAATATATGCAGGGCATTCATTGCACGGCAAAGCTGCAAGGATTTCAGTGCAGGATATAAATGATTAGGAACGTGCTTGAAAAAGAATCTGGGTTAATGTGCAACCTAGCTTCATACGGCACCAATTTCTTTGCAAGTTGAGCTTTTTTGGCTGGTAAACCCAGCGCTGCGTCTATGCCGCAACCGTTGTCACGTAACGACTCTCTGGAAACATTTAAAGAGCTCGCCTGTGCTGACACATTGAGAACAACAGCGCGCTCCCATTGTTTGTACCGCATCCGCTTGTGCAGTATGCCGCAAGCTACTTCCGAACGCTCGCCACAGTTAGCGACCATAGGAGGCAAGCGCTGGGCGCCCTCATTAGGCCTGAAAGTTAATGGGAATCTCCTTGTGAAGTTTACTGAGCTGTACACAGCGACCCTTGCCGATATCTCCGAGCCTCCACAGTATCTGGAATGCACGAGACAAATATTAATCCGTTTGTAGCGGGCGTATATGTAGCTATAAGATGAGGGCGTGGACAATCCCCCTCACGAGTGTCATAGAGACGTGAAATTTGATTTGAAATCTCCTGGCTGACCAACATTCCCTTTGCTGTCTCCTTCCATGTGTTGGCGTTTATGGGTTTGGAAGGGATGTCGAGAGCGGGAAGTGTGTTAGCATCAGGAAAAAAAATGAGGGGCTTAGCGCAGGGATTTAATTGTGTACATGTCCTAGCCTACAAACCCGACGAGTAGAACACGGTGTAAACAGAGGCACAGAATTTCTCGAAATTATCTAGGGGACAAAGTGGCGCCATTGCTAAAGAACGCTTCCTCCACCACGGGATTTTAGGGAAGTGGACACTTCGTATTTGGCTTCGCTTGTTCAGTGTTTTGTTGAAAACGGGAATTATCTACTTCGCACCGCGATGCACTCCGTCCTGAGCAAATTAATCTCTTTTAGTGGTGCGTTATGTATTTATTTAATAAATTTAACGCGGATGAGTGTTTGTTTTTAGGCTTGAATGAAAATCAGCAAAGCATTCAAGGAAGGCCTGCTTGAAGGGAAATCGAACTGTTGCAATTAACTGAATTCTCGTTTTCTCGAATCCTCTCGAAGTGCGCACTTCCCGAAATTCCCGCTCTTGGATCAACGAGCACAGCCTCTTTCCACTCCAGGCAATACTGAGAAACTCTAAGCACAACGCTAGGCGATGACCAGGTTATCCCAGCGCCCTGCTTATTTCCTTGGACTACTGCCGATGCAGCTGACTTTTCCACGGTATGCATGGCTGGTTTCGTCACTGCCACTTCCATTTCATTACCTTGCCGCTTGGAGGGCACGCCGAATAAGAGATAAAACCCGCCGATCCCTGTGCTCGGAAAAAGCGGACGATGAAGAAGAAAAAAGACGTATAGAGAGATAAATCAGTTGCGTTGGGTTTGCTTCACTCTCGGTAACCACCCTGTATAATCGCTGTAGGCGCATAGCTCGCGGGCCGTCCGCCGAGTGGCTTTGATTACGCCCGCGGAAACCAATTTCTTGATGCCGTACGGGCTCTCTTCCTTCGATTAGGGATTTCACGCGATCGTACGCGCAGGAAGAGAGAGAGAGCGGGCGGGACAGAGGGGACGATGGGGGTGGGTGAACAGACAGCGCGTGCTCGGGAATAGCGGGCAGGCGTCGGCGCCGCACGGTTCGGAAGAAGAGCGATCCGCCGTTTCGCGGAACGCGGGGTTCTTCCCACGGGTTTGGAAAATGAGGTGCCGTCGCGAGTCCGGCCACGTCGCGGCCGCCGCAATCTCGGATGGATGGCGTGCCGAGATAGTGGGGCCGCCGCCTTGGGAGTTTTTTCGGCGGCCCTCGCGTGCCACGCGCGAAGGCTGTGCAAAGTGCGTGCCTTCGATTCGCCCTTCGTGCCTTGGGCGCCGTGTTCGGGCAGCAGCAGCAGCAGACGACAACGCCTCGACGCTGTCGTCTGCTATAGCGCGGCGGGAACACGGCGCTGTGCGCGCCTCTGGAACGTGATTTGGCTTGTCCTTGTCACCTCTTCTTTATTACGTGCTGCGAGGCCATTGTGGCAGGGCCTGCAGCTTTCGGGTGGGTCGCCGGGCGCAGCGTGTTTTCGTCGGCGTTTGTCGATGCAAGGGCGAACAAGCAGGACTTTCGCTTGAGTTATAAGACCACGCATAGACATCGACCAAAGGCTTGAAGAATGGTACAGATTTATAGCATATCGTTAGCGTACGTGTTTACGTTACCGTTTACCGGGCTTGGATATCGACACCTACGCATGCGGGGCCACTGCCGGCGCGCCAGCATTTTAGGGGATCTCTTTTAGCGTTGCGAGAGTTAGCGTTCGCTCGTAAATAAACATGGCGGCACGCTGCGCGCCGGCTTCGGACCAAATACAGCTTCCCGGGTTCGAACCCGACCGCGGCGGCTGCGTTTTTATGGAGGAAAAACGCTAAGGCGCCCGTGTGCTGTACGATGCCAGTGCACGTTAAAGATCCCCAGGTGGTCGAAATTATTCCTTAGCCCTCCACTACGGCACCTATTCTTCCTTTCTTCTTTCACTCCCTCCTTTATCCCTTCCCTTATGGCGCGGTTCAGGTGTCCAAAGATATATGAGACAGATACTGCGCCATTTCCTTTCCCCAAAAAACCAATTATTATTATTATTATTAAATACATCATTGGCCCCGCATTCTTCGGCGCGATTTCTCGCTCTAAATGACGGCATTCGCTTTTATTTCGCGTATTCGCACTCATACCGATATCGAGGTATAAGTGACAACTAGCCCACGTTTTTCATTGTGATTTTCGAGCTGCTAATTCTAACTATATGCTGCGTATGTAGCCAAAATAGCAGCGACAACACTGCAGTTTTTTAGATTTGTGCCAGCTGTAGCATTTTCCTCTATTTTCGTAGTTTTCTTCCTTGGGAAAACAAGGGCTGGTAATGCATTCACCATATTCATCAGTCAGCACAGAAAAAAAAAGTTTATTCATCCTAGCGGTGAAGCGATTTGATTTACTGTCACTAAAATACATCTAAACCTTTCTATATATTGTCTAAACCATGCATCCAAACAAGGGACTCTGCGGTACGCCAAACAAGCCTGCCGTGCGTAGTTTCGCTGTTTGCAGCGTTCGCAACGCAATGAGCACTGTGTACGCAAGATCACTGCTTTCTTCGCACTAAAATTGTCCACTCGCCAGGGTATGCAAGGGCTAGCTTCAGGGGTTCATTTGAGAAACCGCTTAGCCGGCTGTTATCTGAACAGTAGTGTGTACGTATTTATATACACAGAAAAAGATTATTGACATGCATGGAGGATCTCGAATCATAGAAATGCTTGCAATGCGTACGTATTTATGCGTGCAATAAATAGTGGGTCATCTGACATCATCATCACTCGCTTTTGCCTTACGGTAACCTGTTACGGGAGACGGCATGCTAGCTACTACGTCTTCTAGCGCTTTTCAACGCTAACCGGTGAGTGAATCCGGCGTACGGTAACACGGTAAACGGTGACCTAAACACGGTAACGATGTTCTATAACTCTCCAGTGTAACTGAGAATGGTCCTGTGTTTTCCGTTTCCGGCATGCAGGTGGCCACGTTACATTCAGTGAGACATGATGTTGGGCTAGTTGGTTCACTGCGCCTTGTGTGCATCTTTGTGTTTTGCTCCCGTCTCGTCTTCGTGGCGCAGTTTTATATTTACATACACTCCTTGCAGTTACGAAGAGCCCTGAGAAATAGCGCTCGATTTCCGCCTTTTTGATGCGTCTGGTATCCCAGAGGGAACAAAAAGATCGATGCTGCGATTCTCGCGCCTCCAAGTGGCAGTTAACGGCTTAATTCCGAATTAGAACATGTAACCTTTCTTCGATGAAATGGAAGCACACGAATATGTGTCTTACCCTTCCCAGTGTGCCTCTAGGAAACAAAAACAGGGCCACACGACATCAGACAGAGCGATTGTTGCCGTACGCATCGCTTCACCGCGACATACTTTGAGGAGTCACATTAGACTGCGATGCAAACGTTACGGTGAGAACGAAGCTCTTCAGTTCCTTTACCGCCCGAAGCTACCAGGGCGCGAAACAAAACGGAAACTACAGAGAATGTTTTGTTCATTGGAATCAGTGCGAAAGAACGGTTTTTTTGCTAAGCAGAAGATGACGATGAGTGGGAGTGCCGCGGGACTGAGCGCTCGTGCTAGTTGAACAGACAATGCGAAGAGAGAACGGACGATTTTGCTCGGGGTTGGTACGCATCGGATTAGGGCTTCCTCACAAAAAAATAAAGAAGGGGGGGGGGCGCTTTAGAGCGCAATTTGCGAGAGGTGTTCACGCCCCAGGAGCGCCGAAGAATAGGATCGAAAATCAACCGCGCATATTTGGCTCTTAAAGGTCATCTGAAAGCCTTTTCTCTTTCTGAGCACTCTTGCCTGTGCACGGTGCATACGCCCTGGAATGTTCCGAATCCGGCTCGTGTACGGAGAGCTCGTGTACGGCTCGGGCACGGTGTCCACCGTAGAAACCGAAATCGACCACGCGCAAGAACAAAACACCAGCTTATGCGCCGTGCGCGCATGCAGCGTCGGCCGAAGCGTTTTCGTTGCCCCTCCAGTCACGCGAGAGAACCGCGTAGGCGCGCCGAACGCGCATTTTTCCGACTAAGAGGACGCCTTGCAAAACGTCACCGTTGCGGGCAGAGGATGTGCTTATCTTCCGCTCGGGCAGCTCAGAGCGCGTGGCTTTTCCCTTCTTTCATTCATTCCTCACTGTCTACCCTTTACCTTCATTCTGTCCATCCTCCTGCACCTGTCGGCGTTCGCCTAACCACGAATCTCCGATTCTCGAAAAAGGCGCTCGCTCATGCGGCTCGGCGGTTTTCGCTGAAAAAAGGATTACGGCCTACCGTCCCTCCGCATTGCATGGCCGTTCGCGTGTCGTGTATGCGACCGCGTGAAGCCGCGTGGGCGGCCCCGCTGTCCGTCCGGCGAGCCAGCCTTTGCCACAGACCTCGCCCCCGATGTCGCAGTCTGGAGAATGGTCTCTCAGCACGATACTTTCGCGCAAATTCGTGCCTTTGCACGTGCATATGTACAGGAAAGGAGGAGGGGAGGATGTGATCTTCTCTGTCTATCACCAGACATGGGCAACTTGTGTGCCGTGCTCACGATCTCCCCAGCTGTCCGCTATGTTCACCTTTTTTCTTTGCCGGCGTCCTATTGACTTTCTCCTTAGAATTCAACTTGGGTCACTGCGGTATTGAAAGCCCCGGTATGAGCATGGGAACTTGGTTCAAGTAGTTGCCGCTCGGCACGATTCGCACTGCGTATTTTCGACGGGTTTGCTGCTGCTTGAGCGCATACGTAAAAATACCACTGGTGCATCTACTATTGGGCTGAGTGGGCGGATGGTTGTTCAACATCCGGGGCTTGCAAGTGCAGTAGTTGCTTCTGCGGCCTCACGAGGGCCAGTTCTTACGCGAAGAGCGATAAACTTGCCTGGGGCAATAAAACTCGTCCTAAGTACGCGCGTAAGTGGTGACCGGGATGTGAGAGGGAAGGCAGGCAAAAGAAGCGTAACAAGGAAAGGCAATATTTCGGAGCCCTGAAGTACACATTACATCCGGGTCCCAGCTAACGGCCAGAGTGATATGGATATTCTCTAGCAGCAAATAGCAAATTGTTACTGAACACAGACAACAGGGCATTTGCTTGATCAGTTGTGTGAATTTAGATCGATCAATCAATCTACTGATAGCTCCACAGATAAACGGGGCGATCTGTCCGTACCCTGTATCAGTTGCGGTCTTTGGATGCTGGCGCATGGCGACCGCACACCGAGTAAAGAAAAAAAAACAGTGAAAAAACAAGCTGATGAGTTGTGGGAATGCTAGTACTGCTGCTACTTCTTCCATTAATATTAATAATTATAACATACAAAATTAGGAGCAGAAACGTCTAAGAAGATCTCAACTGTTGATGAGCATAGCCTTGTTCTCGTGCGTCCACATTTCTGAGGTACGTAGAGCGCTGAGAATTCAGTTGCACGGTGACCGTGCTCTAAAACCGGGCCCGATATTTACAAGCTGTCCAGGAATCCCTTATATGATATCGAATTTCCATCGTGTTGTTGGTTCATCTTGGAAACGAAAACCAGCATGCACAGGCAAAGGGAAAAGGAGAAGGGTGGACACAGGCGCTGTCTCCTAACTAAGCGTTATTTTGAAATGATATATATATATATATATATATATATATATATATATATATATATATATATATATATATATATATATATATATATATATATATATATATATATATATATATATATATATATATATATATATATATATATATATGGTTGTTTTTTCTGCTGCTTTATAAGTAATTTTCTTTAAGCGATTTATTAATCTAAGTATTACTATCCCACTCATAAGCATAACACATTAAAAAAAAAAAAATTAACGTTCCCCTATGCACCTTGGTTTCGGTGACTGTTGGCTCCCTTCATAAATTTGTCAAACGGGCCCCCCATTTCCTTTAACTTCTCTGCTAATTGCTTAACGAGGGTCTCGGTTCTGGCAGTCTTGATGCCATAGGTAGCATAAGAGGGCTCTCGCACAGTTTCCGCCCTCGCCGTTAGATGACGTTCTACGTCACGCTCGCGGTATTACAGGACGTGCTACGTCCGCCGCTATGGTCGAGGGTGGCGCTGGTGAACACTCTCAAGGCTCGCTTACACCCAGTAAACATAAATACCCACGAGAGCAGCAGATTGGACAGCCTTGGTTGTTTTTTCTGCTGCTTTATAAGTAATTTTCTTTAAGCGATTTATTAATCTAAGTATTACTATCCCACTCATAAGCATAACACATTAAAAAAAAAATTCACGTTCCCCTATGCACCTTGGTTTCGGTGACTGTTGGCTCCCTTCATAAATATATATATATATATATATATATATATATATATATATATATATATATATATATATATATATATATATATATATATATATATATATATATACGTGTGCACGCAAGGCACACGAGGCATGAACACACCCACCCTGAAAAAACTTAGAAAAACAGAATTAAAACACAAAACCAATATAGCCACACAAACGCCGCTGCGTCCAAAAGTGACGCATCAGGAATTATGGTTTTCGTTTTCAAGATGAACTACATCCGACTAGCCCAACTCGCCATTTTTTCCAACGGTGTTCTTGGC
Organism: Amblyomma americanum; assembly: GCF_052857255.1. NCBI lineage: Eukaryota > Metazoa > Arthropoda > Arachnida > Ixodida > Ixodidae > Amblyomma > Amblyomma americanum. The sequence continues at coordinate 6,095,278 of NC_135498.1, forward strand.
TGACGACAATTCGTTCAGGAGAAGATTTCCCGGAGGCAACTTGCAATCATACATGCATGAGAACAAGCGAGTCCATCGCTCTTACCGCAGTAAACTTCGGCGGACACCGAGAAGGCTGCCACCGAGGTGTAGTTGTTGTGTCCACGGATTTACGCGCCGCTTGGCTCGTTTATTCACCCCAAGTTCACCCATCTACTGTTGCTGTGTTTGCCGAAACTATTCTACGAAACCATAAGCCACAGTTGCCTCGCCTAAGCACTTTACAGTGTTCACATCCGCCAGATCGATGCGCTTGATGGAAAAAGATAACAGTAGTTCTTGGTGTCTGTGATTCAGCATCACGGTGATATTTGCTTTCTAGTTCGTCACGTTGTTCTCATCTATTCTTAGGGTGGCTGGTGTATACATACGGGGCAAAGGAAATCATCTTCTTTCTGTTCAGCTTGTACAGGATGGTTCTCAGGGGATTCAAGCAGTGCCAGGGTCTATCAGACAGTATCGGGTATTAAAAAAAAAATCCCAACATAATGACAAGCTTCCTATTTTTTCTGTTCTCTGTCAGGTAGGGATGAAAAGCCGTAGGGAAAGAATCATATAATGATTCCATTAAACACTTCTTTTTCGTCTTTCGTCACGGACAATCAGCCACGCTCTCTACGTCAACGGGATCAACCAATCGACGTGTAGGATCACAGCAGTAGAATAAAATAATACGAGCCTTCGATACACGATAATTCGCAGACTCCAATACGTAAACGTGCACTGTCAACATAACAAAAAGGAAGAACCCCTTAACAGTGCTCTCATTCGTCCACCTTTCTTAGCCCCACATGATGTGTCACTGTTGCACAGCTCAGCCCTGACTTCGGTGGATAACGTTCGCGCAGCCAGCCCTCTCCGCTCGCGGCAATTTAGCTCCGTGTGTAGGACGGACCCCAGGCAAGACCTCCCCTGATAAAAACTGACCCATTCTGAGCTGACTGGACAGAAGCTTACCGGACCAACTATTTCACTGTTCTGCAATACTTGGCATTTTTGGAAAGGCAGCATCGGCGTTGCGTCGAGAAACCCGCATCTTTGCCTGATGTGGCGCCGGCATGCGGCGGCCACTGGGCTGATGTGAGCCACTGCCCCAACAAATAACGCACGAGCAGTACAAAGTCTTCTCGGTGCAGAACTCGCGTCCGGGTGAAACGCTCCTGCGTAGTGTAACGTGTGTAGTGCAGTGAGTACTAATCACTGTGTTTGTATCTAGAAGCAACGTCATGTGCTTAAACTGCAGTGTGGAAGTCTTAAAAAAAGAAAACTGTCGGAACTATCTTGTGAACTCTCTTGTGATAATTGTGATAAATGTGGGAATGTGGACAAAGAACAGTGACTGTGTAACGAGAAACCGCTGAAGGGAGCCATTAACGCTATCGCTTCATATCCTTAAAGGCAGGGCTTAAGTGTCCTACTAATCTTTTCGAAAAACACTGCAACACTCTCCTCATGTAAAGTCCTCACCCAAGTGACCTTGAGGTATTTGTAATAATTAAAAAATAAAACATTAGGTTAAGATATGTCAATGTTAGGTTACCTTATAGAAAGTTTAAGGGCAAGTGAGATTATGCTTGAGGTTCGGCTTGGTTAATTTTAAGGTTGCGTTAGGTTAATTGCAATGCTTGGTTTCGTTTTAAATAGAGACGTTAACAATTTGCGAGAAGATCCCCGCTGCGCACTTTTCCTTCCAGATTCACGGAAAGAATAGGCGGACAAAGAAAAAAGGTAAAGCTATGCTTAGAACAGGGAAAATCAAACAAATTCTGTTAAGCTTAGGAAGTGGGTATGAGGACATTGGTGTGGTTTTGTTTGGTTCTCTAAAAAGTCTGGAAGGCTTCGAATAAGGAGAGATTTTCTCCAGGTTCACGAAAGAAAGCGCGGTCAGCTTTAGTCCGGGTCAGTTAACAATTGGTGAAAATTTCTTCGGAATTCATAAAGCACACAGGAATTTATATCAGGAGCGGCGACAGCTCTGTGTCGGTTACTTTTCCCGCTGTCTGGTGCGTTTTGCCTGTTGTCGCTGCTCGCTTCGCAATTTTGCCGCGCCTGATCCGTAGCGCATACACGAAAGTGACGTTCCGCACCAGCCCACAAGGACGGCGCATGCGCTAATATTGTTGCGTTCTCGCTAGCCAAGACGACAGCGGCCGCTCTCTGCCGCAAGCCGATGCGTCCGCATTGGTTAAACCGTTGCGCATGTACCCGTCTTTGTATAGACTCCGGCTCACTGTAGCACTGTGCAGCGCAGCATAATCGGGGACTGGCGTCCGCCTATACGGGGCCGAACGAACACTGCTCTTCCCCGCTGATGGCGGCCGCGATTGGACGGCTGTCGCACACCAGTCAATCAGGAGAGACCACGGTGCGACCGCTGAGACTCCAGCCTGGCCTCGCGTGGTGATAACATCGTGATAACTCGTGATTGGCCTACCGACGCCAGTATAGTATATCCTTGAAAATGGCGTGCGCTTTTGTATTGAGTGAGACCGGGCATACGACTTGCGCGAAGCGCGAGCCGAGAACGAGGCCGCACTTCGTAAGGTCTCTGTGACTGCAAAAAAAAAAAAAACACAACAAGGAGATGAGAAGTTTCTGCGCTCCTCGCAAAGATGCCGCCGCTTGCTGGACACGGGCGCCTCTAAAGTGGTCTCGCGCTTAAAACTCGCGAGCAGCTGACGCGGATGCCGACCTTTGCGTGTGCATTTAAACGTTCCTGGCCTCCTGCGTACAGCACGTCACTCCTCCGGGCATTACTCTCTAGCGGGGAAGCGAAAGCAGGCTGTAGATTGCGCTTTTTTCCCCCTTTTTTCTTCGTCGTTGTTTTCTTAAGCTTCTTAAACGACCAGGGCAGGCGCCTTATTGAAGCCAGTTTCCTCTGCTCGGCGATCCATCGATGGGGGCATCGTTCCTGCACTGCAAAACTTGTCTACGTTTCTAATGAGGCAAAATATGTTTAAGAAAGAAAGCTTTACCTCTTCAGCAAGGAAATTCACTAAAGGTCACATTTTCTTTCACGGCACTGCTAACGCACTTAAAGGAGCCAGACGCGAGATGGAGGCTCTGATGAGAGGACGAAACTGCGCATCTCTTCATCTTTCGTGTGTGTGTTCTGTACACTCAGTGTCGACGTTGCGTTAGGCTTTCGAAAAGCTCGAGACCTTTACTTAAAAGCTAACTGCTTTTACGCTTGTTGTTCCTCTCTGGCGTTCCTCGCGGCAGCCGCAAATGCGATGGAAAGTAGGCGTATTTCGCACAAATGTGTTCCGTGGATGAGCGAGGAGCAGCACGTTTGGCTAGGCTGGAGCAAGGGTCGTGTGTGTGCCTTTCTGGCACACCAAATTTCCCCTGGCCCACTTAGTCGCAGGGCACATGCGCCGGGCTCAGTGAACCAAATCCAGGGGAGGCATATTTGTCAACCAGTGTTCCAGAAAGGAAGAGGGCAACGCATTCAAGACCAGCCTGTGCTGCTACACCACACCGCATCAAACACTGGCCTTGCAACGAAAAATGGCCCTCATACTGGCTCATCTGAACATGATTCTCACCTCCCACTGGCGATGCCTCGCGAACAGCAAATTTCCCCGCATTGTCCCAGCTGTCCTGAAACATTCGTTTACGCGGAACGCATGTTTACGCATTGCCCAGTCGCACTTTCTTCCTCCGCCATTCTCCCGTTCTTAACACCCCGTTAGGAGCACTAGCTCGCCAGCGGCAGTCTGTACCTCTATAGGCACTGCTGCTACATCATGTATTGTATCTTTCAGGCGGCCCATGGAGGGTTACGGTCCAAATAGAGCACTCTCTCTCTTTCTCGGCCCTACTTTTCCATTTGCCTTTTTTGCTTTTCTGTCTTCAGCGGCATACCCTAGGCGACCTGTGATGACCTCACACTTGGGACTATCCTCTGTCGTAATATAGAAATGTTCAAAACGAGATCAACGCTTTTGCGTTATGACATAGTCGCCCCCGTATAGCGTCACCGCTCTGTCTACGGCGAACTATGCGTCTCGCGCGCGCGAGAATTCGTACACAGCAGGTTTCGAACAGCTGTACCGCGAACCGTGGTCTGCGCGTCGCACTTGTCAACGGGGCATGCGCGAGCGTCGCGTCGTCCCTACAGCAACACTTGCGGTCGCGCGCGGCAGGCGCAGTCTGGCGGCGGCGCAGACTGCGTCATCGCTGCACACAGATTTCCCTGGCATTTCTAGCGAGGCGGGGACAGCTGCGTGCGAGGCTATGTGCCCTGCGCGGACGAACAGCTGGTTCAGGCCGAAGCAGCAGCAACGCCGGCATTGTTCGCTGGGATCCCCTGTTCGCACTGCAATGGCGACGGCGGGCTCGCATCGCGCGGGAGGATGCGGCTGCTTCTTCCGTTGACACTGCGCCGACCGTTGCCTCTCAGCACCCGGTGCGAGCACATCAATCCCAGTCCACGAGCCAGTACGTCGGTACGCTGCCCGTGTCATCACGTTCTGCCGGCAGACAAACTTCAGCCGTGGTCGTCCGTCCTGCTCAGCTGGTCGCTCTGGTGATCCGATCGTGCTGCTGTGCGACACCGACCAGTTTTCGCCGTGCTGTGCACGCTTCTTTTGCCGCGGCCACATCGAGCTCGTACGGCTGAATTCATCACCGGAAGTCAGTCGTGCATCGGACTGACGACTCCGGCCCGCCGAGCTCTGCGTCACCCGCTTCGCTGAAGTTGTTCTCCGCGGTCTGCTCTTGATTTACGACGACCTGCTGTGTATAGCGCCCGGTGCGACGTGCGCTGCGTTGTTTCGCGATATATGTTCAGCACTTCTGCGCGGCACATCGCAGCAGTGTCGGTCGTTTCAGTGTCGAAGCCCTTACTCGTCGGGCAGCTTTCAAATGAAGCAGAGACACCGTGTTTTCTCCCGAGCGCCTCCTTCTAGATCATTGGTCTGCTCTTGAGACGTGTCTGTCACTCGTGCGTCAAATCCACGCCAAGAACACAGTGTGTTGCGGTGCTCGTGAATGTTCCGTTGCGTGAATAGAGGCAAAACTGTCGGCTGGGGCGAGTGCCGAGGCTGAGCCAGTGTGGAATGTGGATCTGTGTCGGGTGCACTCAGTGAAGCTGTCCCGGATACTCGGCCGTTTCGATCCCACGCAGCCGCAGTGCGTCAACAACCTCTGGCAGCTGCACGTGCGCGTGGCTGCTATCACAGGGACAATCAGAGTGTACGGGGGACCATTTTCTGTACTGCGCCGGCCTCGCACAGTATGTCGAAGACGGCGCCTATTCCTCTGTGATGAGGCCCGTCCCTGGTCCGTTGAGACACCGCTGCGCTCCGTGGGGACCTCTTCGGCGGTGGCGTGATGCGTGTTAGTTCGGCCACGATCCCCCCCTGTCTGCGCTCGAGAGCTAAAAGAAAAAAAAGAAACAATATACATAAGTAAAACGAGGAAGAGTGACGGTCCGCGAGGTGAGAAGGAATGGCTGGGACGTGGAAGAAGCGTCAGCTGGACAAGCTGGCCACCCTAGTGGAATGCAGCCGACTGCCTTCGAGGCAAGCTGGCATGCTGACCGCGTGGGTCGCCGACATGCTCAGGGAATCCTGCGGGCCGGTGGACACCGCTCCAGGCGTGGTCGCTACAACGGTGAGTCGTCGTCGATAAGAGAGAGAGGTTGGGAGAACAGAGGCGAAAGTATTCTGTGGGCCGCCTGCCGCCCGCAGGCGCTGGATGCTTTCACGTCGCTAGTGCTGCGCTGTGCCGTCGACGTAGCATCTCGCGTCGACAAGAGACACTTTGAGAAAGAGCACACTATTTTTGCGCCAACAATATGACCTGTGACCGTGGTAGTTTTGAGTTCGCTGCGCTCGTTTCGTTTATAAAGGAGACCATCCTGTAATGAAATTGGCCCCGCTTCCATTCTCACCGCTTGCTGCCATGGCTTCTTTTTCTTTTCCAACAAGGGGTGCTCCAGGGCTTTTGGTTGTTGCGCGGTCATGTGAAGGGGATGTAAAGGGAATACGGAACGGTGAGCTGTGAACGCTACATTTACTTCCATGAAGCAAAAAAAAAGATAATATCAAACAGAAAGGAACTTTTCGCACTTTGTTCGTGCTCGTTTACTTCTTGACTGCATTCGTTTTCACCTATTTATTTCCTAGGTTTTTAATGCAGTGGTAATGCAGAGGCGAAGTCAACCCATCCACTTGTCTGTGCACTTGTCTCGTCCTTTGTCCTTTGCACTGCTGCAAAACAACACATCCATGTTATCTTTTTTCTCCCCGATGTACATAGCAAAGCTTGAACCCCCACAGACACGTACTGCTGACTCTGTGCCAGAGGACTGTGATTTTCAAAAAAAATCTAGAGATATTTCTAAGCACCTAAAATATCCGCTGCTCGAAATAAGAAGGAAATGCTAGCGCTTATCGCTATTTTATAATATTCTCTACTCTGTGACACGCATCCACAAAAATATCTAAAAAAATCCAACACGTATATCTGCGCGTACAGACCATTCCGATTGCTAGAAGTGTTAACATATTCAAGTACAGCTTCTTCCCAAAATAATGCATCAGTGGAATGATTTGCCAGACGAGATTGTCTCGGGGACCCCTTCATTCTTTCTGTCAGATCTGAAAAATGTGCTGTTTGTATAAGTTTGACCATTGCTTCAGCTGCATGTTATTAGTTTCCGTGCTGCAGTGTGACTGAAAGATGCCAGCGTCATGTTAAGCACTTGTATAGGTTTTTTTTACTTGCTTTTCTTTCGTCCTTTTCGCAACTGAATTCATATTTTCATCTGTGCTCTCATATGGCTTCTTTTCCTCGCCCCTATACACTAAAGGGCACTGTAGGTATGGGAATGAATGAATGACCGAATGAATGAATGAATGAATGAATGAATGAATGAATGAATGAATGAATGAATGAATGAATGAATGAATTCACTTACCAAAGGCTAGAGGTAAAAAAAAAGTAGTTTTACGAACTGCTTGCGTATCTGGTTTATCGCTTGTCTCGACCAAAGCGACTACAAAGGGCTCTGCATAAGTACATGCTAAACTGCTTATCTCTACGCAGGAAGCTTTACAGTGACAAATATATTCTGTATTATGTGCTGTAACACAACAACTTCTCCAAGATTTATGCATGCGCCACTTGTCCCAATGACCGATCGCACAGTTTGAAACGAAATTGAGACTGGGTGCACTCCTGTTTCGTTCCGTACCAATCCTGACTGCGGTGGAACCGCTGTTGTGCCTTGTTCCTGGCGGTGTAGCACACGACAACAAGGACAACACAGCAGCGGGAACAACACCGCGAGAATTCACGAAAAACAAAAGCAAGCACTAATCAACGATAACAAATGATGGGAACATTTTTCGTTAGGTTTGTGCCGTGATTACTCCAGCAGTCCCGGTATCCATGCCTCTATGGGCTTTAACGCTACACTGGCGCACATATAGATGACGGTGGACATCTTTTTTGACACTGGTCGCGCGTTGTACGCTAGCGAAGCTCAGGTGAGTTTTACTGTAGGCCAGTCAACATGCAGGCACGCCGTAATAAACATGCAGAACGAACGCGAATGCGCACACGCAACGCGTCGGCTGTTGCTAATGCTCTGCAGCTTGCTGAGCTGCGGGCGTTATTACGAATGACTCATAGAAAGCACTCGAAATGTGCACTGCACGCTGGAAAACGCAAGGGAACAACTCGGCGTCGCCAACGCGTCCGCAACAGCAACCGGATGGCCAGTCGGCTAAAGTTCCGTGATGTGAGCGACATTTCCGGTGCGCAGCCCCTGTATATCTATAGCGCACTCCTTATCCGTAGCCAGATATTGTTTGTACAGGCGCCCAGCTGCGCCCTTTTTTTATAACGACCCTGCAACACTCGTGGCTGATTGCTTAGTTTCCGTTTCTTGGGCATTCCGTCAGCCTTTAGGCACTGTCGCTGTGCTGGAAGTTGAACGTTATGTTCTGAAATTAATGAATGAATTTGCTTGGATTGGACTGCATATGATGGCAACGATTACCGCCTGCATATGCGTGAAAGTGATTTTTTAAGTGATGTATGAACACCAGTGGCATAGTTGAAATTAAGCTGCTGCGAAGTCCGGCATTAATACTAGACGAGCTAATACGTGGGGCCTATAATTTGTCCTCGATAATTTTTGCCTCGTTTCGTTTATTAATGTGTGCGTGGGAACGAGCCTTGGGCCCGCATAATATAAAGACTATTTTACACCCGTGCGACGACGGCGGTGCGGTCTCTCTTGAGCCAACGACGAGAAGAGAAAAAAAAACAACAACAAAATAAATGAGTATTGGAATGTAATCGGAATAGAATCTTTATACCGCCCTCCCTCTTGTCCCTTTCCGCGCAAGAAAACCGGCCAAAAACGCAACTTTATTTTCAGGGAAGGGTAAGGCCTACCTGATGTCGATGTGGCCAAGTTAGAGACGGAACGGTAGCATTGGGCCAGCAAAAATGTCATAGGGGTTCGACTTCGCACGGCACACTGCGAAAACTACTCTGTGGTTTATATCGGCTTCAAAGATTCGATCGACAGAAACGCGTCCTTCTTTCCTGTCAATGGCGTCGTCATAAGGCGGGAGGACGTTAGTAAAAACCGCTTTCACGCTGACTTTTATTTTTGTCCCCTCGGTGAAGATCGACGGCTCCCTCTTCGCAACAAATGATTTCGTACCGTCTCACGAGGTGGTGGCGCCAAGCACCGGAGGCTCACTTATCGTTAGAAGATGGCGGTTACCGTCCTAACGAGCTTGTAACGAGATGTTTCGCTGCGCGTATCCGATCTGTAGCACTGCGGTACCGGATGCAACTCAGTTTCTGGTTTAAGCACATCATCGAGACATGGGCAGGCGAGTTACATCAAAGTACAGCGCTGAACTCGTGTGTAAAACGGCGTCTTCGCTATTTCAGCCCTACTTGTTCGCGCTCCTCATTTGCATCAGTCTAAGGAGGCGAAATGGAGGGCTATTTAAACGCAGAACTCCACTGAATTGAAAATGCAGTTCGTTTCAAAAATGGCACCCCTAAACCGCCATAATCTCCTCAAGCAATTCTTGAGAACATTTTAGCTGCATATTTGTTTTCTTAGTATGTCGCAGTCCGCCTGAGCTGCTTCAAAATTATTTATAGACCTTGGCAGCTCATTCCAGTGTTCGATAGCTGAAATCAGTGATGACAATTCGAACAAGCTAGTCCTGCGGTAGATATGCTTTGAATCGGTGTTCAGTGCGCAGACGGAAGTGTGAAGATGGGCGAATCTGTTCGAGCTGGACAGAAGTGCTGTGGTAAATGTTGAAGTAGTGGAGTAAGGAAATGTGCCTTCTTTGCTGAAATATTTGAAGATTCTAGAAGTAGTCTGTGTCACTCTCGTTTTGTCTTCGGTGCAGTGCGAGAAGGGAAAAAAAACTACTTGATTCTGGATTATCGCAGCCCCGTCTTGAGCCGCGCAGCTTATTTTTTGATGCTGCGCGGAGTGCAGCCGTGGCCTACCTCCCCATGGGTGATTGAAAAGGTCCCAAAAACAGAAACATAGAAAGAAAAACCGCACTCACCGTGGAAACCAAACCATAGAAAGAGCAAAAGAAGAATTTCATCCCATGCTATATTAAAAGAAGCGGGGAGCAGTAATGGAGCGTCAGAGCAAACTATTCCCCGGAGTTGGCTTGTAGAAAGCCAGTAATTTCAGCGCAAGTATGCAGTTGTAGTTTTTGTCTTCGATAGCGATCAGCTTTCGGAAAGACCTGAACTGCCGCGCACTGTATTTGTTTTCGCACATTCCTTGTGCACAGATCCAGCTGTTTGTTCAATAATTAAAAGTATTAGTAAATCACACATTAACTGACCAGATCTTCAACGATTTCCTAATGCCTCGTAACAGTAGTAGTCCAAAAAAATCGTTGGAGGCACTTAAATATCTCTTAACTGCGGGATGGTGGAAGCCGTTTGCGACTCATTGCACTGATTTGAATTTGCCGCGCTTAATATAGATAATAACAGGGTGAAGTTTGGGTCTCTGACCAAGTAAAAAACAAACGAAAATGACGTTTCGGGTCCCGTACGGGACCCTTGTTCACAATAAGACTGTCAAAGAAGAAGGCGGGATTATATAGTCTTCAGGATTGTTCCTAATCTTTTTGCGTAGATATGATGAAGAGAGCCTTGATTCCTGTTCAAAGTATCTTTCGTCGTCTGGATGACTAATGATTCTAGATGCAGTCTTTTCAAATTATTTTTTTCTGTGGCTACAATCTCCGCCTCGTCCCAGGCTATCTCGTGGCCAGTGGTCTGCACATGCTCGGCGATAGCGTTCTTTGATGCGCGATGGTTCCTTACGTCACCTTGATGGTCTTACATTCGTCGCTGGAAGTTCCCGGTTTCGCCGATATAGACGGATGTGCAGTCATTGCAGGTAACTTTGTAAACCACACCAGGAAATTTGGCGCGTGGCAGGGGGTCCTTTACGTTCACAAGTTCGGCACGTAGCTTGCTTGTTGGCGCGTGGGCGATGTGCACTCCGTGCTTCCTGAAGATTCGGGAAAGGGTTTCACTGACTCCAGGTACATAAGGAACTGCAGCACGCTTCATCAAACTTCAGCAAACTTCACCCTGTTATTATGCTTCATCCTGACCAGACGGTATTCCGTCGAACGTTAGACTGCTTATTATAGATGCCGCGAAATTATAGATCTTTCGGTGGTCTTAAGGTCACGTGCCTTTAAGATCACGATATATCACATGGTCACGTGACCTAAGTGGCGATGTAACGGATGGACGGTCACCACGAGTATGAGCCAAATAAAGGCTATCGCCTTAATATTATATAAGAAGCATGGTAACGATGAACTTCTCCTTATCTGAGATAGATTTCTGTTCCGTCACTAACTATGCGCATGGTTCGCTAATCTGTGCGTTAACTGGAGGAAGAATAGGAAAATAAAAGTACATGTAATGTACAACTCCTCTTCCATAAACCTGTCGTTCATGGCGGCATTGTTTTCGCGGACCCAGTCACGAAGGTATAGAATGAATGCACTGCTCAGATACGCTGGCTTTCGTTTCCGAAACATTTTTTTTTGTCAGACCGAAACAGAACCGACAAGCGTATGTAAAATTTTTCGTCCCTTCATGGCTGCGGAATTCGAACTGCGGCGGGGTCGGAGAAAAAACTCGCGTGCGGCTCGCGCGGCTGACAAACATCCGGTTGGAAGGCCATTCCAATCGGCTTGCGCCGCTTGAAAAAAAAGCAGGCGCCGTATAAAGCAGCCATCCGCCGATTCCGGCCGTACGTGTATGCGTGCTGGCAGACCGCAGCCCCTACCCGCGCTGTGCCCGCGCAGACCTGACTGGCTGCGACGCCTTGTCTAATAGGCCTCGCTGCGTGGGGAAACTACACGTACATAAATGTAAAGGCCTTCATGAAAGCACCACAAAGGCCTCGCAGACAGAGTTACCGGAATTGGCTATTCGCAGAAAAATTGCTTGGCTTAAGTAGGTATACAACTTTACCAAATGAAGTTCAGCCTGGACTCCAGCTTGTACTTGCGGCCACCAAGACGGTTACCTTCTAGTAATAATCATTCATATGCAGCAGTTATGCCCCACGTGCCAAGAGTTGGCTTCCAGCAACAATTATTGGCCGGAATAATCTTGACCCGCAGGTGTTTATAAAGCTAATTCACTGGATAGTCTTGAAGAATAGTTTGAGCTTTGTTATACTGAATGTAACGTCTACATCTTGCAACAGCCTAGAAGGGGTTAACAGTATTGGAACGCAAATAAATAAATAAATAAATAAATAAATAAATAAATAAATAAATAAATAAATAAATAAATAAATAAAGTGCCCATGGAAGGGCGCTCGGCTGTACCACACGAGCCCTTACAGCTAGATGAGCTGCTAGCAAATAATATTTCAACTAAAGGTATAGCCATGACGACAGAGCTTCATCTATTTCATCAGGTTAGTAAAAATCAAGTTTTGCACCGTACACACTGTGGGTGAAAACCTCAAGCTAGGACCCGATCAGTCCAGGTGAAGTAGGAAGATTCTGACACAGTTATGCGCCATTGCGATAACAATAGCCCCAGCAGTCAGTTTCGAAGTAACCGTGAACAGTCCATAGGCAAAAAGTCTCATAGTTCATAGGCCGATCATATGCGAGTTTTGTGTCATCATGTGCAGGAGGGGCGCAGCATATATGTGGTCAATGTGAGAGAAAGCGAGGGAGAGAGGAAACCGTTATTGAAACATTGGTAGGGGTGTTCCTCTTTCTAGGGTGAAGCCCTTCCGAATCAGACATTTTTTTCTACTTTTGCAGTTTAGAGTCAGACAGTGCAGCCTCCCAAAGCTGCAGGAGAAGGAGTTATGAGGGACACCTGGTGGAGGGCTCAGGATCCATACATGCATACATTAGGTTATGCAGGATGATTTGAAGAAAGGGAGAGAGGATTGCTGCCTGTTTTCCACTAAGTAGGAGCGCACTTAATCGCACCCCATTTGGAGATGGGGAATTAAGTTGGAATGAGGGGGGAGGAGGGGTGCGCCGCCGAAAAAGTGCACCAGCTCAAATTGGACAGAAACAACTCAGGGGAAGGAGAAGAAAAGAATTCATGTCTGCAGTGTGAAGGTGGTTATGTAGTTAAGGCGTTGGAGACTATACGCGAGAGGCAAGATCTGTTTCCTCCTTAAATGTGGAGAGGATATGGAGGGCGGATGCATGTGAAGACCTGTTGGATTTGAGGGAAAACAGATTATCGAGGGCTGATGCAGGTAACCCGCGGTTTCTATAAGCTTCGTGTAGAGAGGCCCGTTGTGTGGACAAGCTAGAACAGGAGAAGAGAATGTGGCCTAAAGGTGGATTCACGACGACGAGTCGCGGAGGTCGTGCGACAGGCTTAAACCTATTCGTTACGCTCCCTCCCCGCTTTTCTAGTGCTCCGGAGAGCAGTAACTCCGCTCGCTTAAACTTTATTTTCATTCTTTTGTCTAGTTAGAAGCTATATTTCTTTTTTATTGTCTGCGCCTCTGCGCGTGAGTTTCCCCTCTAACCCAGGACACAGCTCTGCTGTCTTTATTATCCTTGCCTGCGTTCTTAAACGCAACATTGCAATTAAACAGGAAAGGCCCCAGATTTACACGCTCTCCATCTCTGTCTGCGTTGAATGTAAGAACCAAACACCACCTCATGCGGGAACATCGGAATTGTTGCCAAACCGAAGATTCGGAGGAAGGACGCACTCCTGCATGTCTGCGTGGGGCAAGGCGGAGCGAACCGCTGTAGAGCGGATTGCTCCTGAATTCCGATTGGGTCTGAATAGTAATCGCCCGCTGAAACCCCAGTTGGGTTCGTGGCGCCGAAAACCGTAATCGAGATCGCCGGTTGAAACGTACTAAATTAGAATACGAGAATTGAACAAAAGGCAGAATGGAGCCTTAGTCGACTGGCCAACATTTCTTCAGTCGAACCGTTTGGCAGCCGACTGAGGCTCCTCTCCAGTCAATTCACGCCAATGTTTCCTGGAGACAACCAGGTGGCGCCATCTGTCAGCTTTAAGTAGCGAATGTCGCGTGGGTGAATGGGAATATTTTAATTTGTAATTGGGAAAATACTAAAGTCTCCCGTCAAATGGTGTGCGATGATGTTGATAATCATGGCCTATTCTTTCTACGCACCGCAGAATCCGACTTATAAAATGCTTCCTGGGCTCGCACTGAATAGTTTTCGCGGCCACAAAAAATTGGAAGGTGTGCCAAACATTCGATATTCCCGCGGCAATCTTCGATGCTCTAAGCTATGCAGCCGGAGTGGCATCCGCTCAAACAAGATGCGCTTGTCCAGATATCGTGGGCTTGTTTACGTTGTATTTCCTTCATCGTCTCTTACTTCTTCTTTTTCCGCTTCTTCCAAACACACTTAAACGACACTTGGACAACCTCTCCACCTGATCGTCCATGCTGGCAGTGTACTGCCATTCGGGTGACCTCTCACTGCGGGCGCAAAATTAGCGCCACCAACATCTGGCGTACTAAGCCCTGGAATTCATTTCTGCACTAAAAATGTCGCTGCTTTCTTCATTACCTTTTTCATCGTAACGTGTTGGTGGAGTGCGTTTCTTTTAACACAAAGGAACGGTTATAAAAAACACTTGAGAAACCGTCTCGACGCGTAACAGGAAGCTAATCAACGTTAACAGAAAGTGCAAACATGGGCACATTTCCGTGAGAAAATGTGCCATTCGTCGTTTGGATGGCGCAGGCACGAAGCTATTAATAGCGCACACAATACACGAGAATACTAATACCATATACCTGCGTCATGCTGTGACTATATCGACGTGTCACATGACAACCACGCCTTTTTTTTCTGGTTACAGCTATAGGGCTTGTTCGGCTCTTGTTTTCACACGTTCTGGTGGCCATCAGTTTTTCGGAGTGCGTTCAGCCGACGTGCGCAGAGGGCAGCAATCGAATAACCCGCCAACGCAAAGACCACTTTTTTAAAATGGTGTCTATGCCTTATGCGCGATACATTGGAAGGGTTAACGAGAAAGAAAAAAAAAACTCTGTTTATCATATTTTGTCACACTCTTTGCTCCTACCCACGTGTAATTCAGGCGTGTATCCCTGCAATCGGCTAGCCCCATTTCAAAATCCACTGACGTCACGGTCGTTTGGTCCGAGGTGAAGGCGCCGCCATCACCGCTTCCCCGGCCAATTCTTCCTTGCTTTTTTTAACATGCCCTAGCTATATCCTAGCGCTTTTCTGCCGTCTCTGCGTTACCTCCCTTCGGCGTCGCCATGGCACCTATGACCCGACGGAGTAACTGCTTCCTCGGCCTTCCATGCCGAAAAACGAAAATCCACGTTAACCCCCGAGGGACATTTCGCGATACGGTCTGTGTGGCTAGGGCCGCTGATGTCCTGTTCTTATTTTGCGTTGTGAACAGAACTAGAGCCTTAGTGGTAATGCACCGCGACTGCGCATCTATACGTACAGACACTTCGCTTAGTTGAGCCCCTGGCAAGATGCCAAACACTTAAAGAGTCTGGCATCTTGCCGCGTAATGGTTTCTCGCTTCGACAGTGACGGCGTGATCGGACAAACACCCCTGAAAAAGTACGTTGCGAACGCAGGGAGTTAACGGTCGCGAGCCTGGACAGCGTGAAGGAACTCATTGTAGGTTTCCAACAAAATAGGGAGACGTCAGGCTAGCTTTCAAGCGGCAGAGTTTCTGCAAACCGTGGTATGCTCCTTCGTGTGGCACGGTGCAATGCATTTCGGTAGCTACGCACGTTGCGCGACATTTCATGCGGCCACAAATAAGAAAATCCTTGCCTTACAAAAATTTCTTTAGACAGTCTATTGATTTATGGCGATACATTTTAAATAGACTTTTGTCTATAGAGAACATATAGACTGTGAAAAGACAAAAGGAAATATCTATAGAAGGCTATAGAGTCTATGTCTATAGAAAGTTGAGAGACCATTTTATAACGGTTGGATGCTCCACACTCGAATATGAGATTTTCCTATTTCTTATGTTGGTTTCTGCTCAATGCACTGTGCTCAACTAATTGCAAACCAGGCGGTTTTCCGGGCACGAAATGTAAGCGTAGCTCGTTGGTTTTTCGAAGTAACAGATGTCAGCGCGGTACCGCCAAGAGCACCTAGGTAATGGAACGCGTAAGCGTCATTTCACCCTAATTAAAGCATTATTTGGCTGAAGAACGTTGTGGAGCAGCCAGCTTAGCAATCTAGAAAAGTGATAATTAGGAATCTTTATCAGATACCACCCTCAAGCAAAGTCTCCCAATAAAACTATGCGCCAGAATATTGTATGGAGCTTGTGTCATCCGACGAGTGCACGATTTCACTAGTATCTTTCCGCGCAAGAACGGTTCGTCTCTGGCAGGCGTATGTGAACTGGCCGCCGACGGCAGTCAACTGTCCAATAACGCAGGCGGCACCAGCCAAGAAAGCTTATCTCGATAAATTCGACCCCTGATTATGTGACACCGACTATGAATTTTATAATCCTGCGCGATTTTTGCCAGACGAAGGGTAGCCGAGTGTCAGACATATACTGGTCTTACTGACCGCAACCATTACACCTCCTCATTTGCATTAAAAATATTCAACGTCCCTTTGGGGAAAAAAGTACTTTCTTACCCAATTATGTCTGTTGTTTTCTGTGTAATTTAATTTACGTCGCGCTGGGGCTTACTGTGCTCAGTTTATCATCGTCCTGCGTTAGTTACACTCCTTAGCCACATTTATCCAACCAATCCACTTTTATCCAAGCCACTTTTATGTGCTCCACGGTGACACTCTTCCTTCCTTCCTTCATTATTATTATTATTTGAATTCTGTCTCTGTTCTAGTGTACCCATATGCCTGAATATTACTCCGATATTTCCTGGCGCGTAATTTCCTGGCGTGTTTCATATCTAGTCTACATTCCTTCGTAATCTTAGTTCCACCACACGCTTTACATCACAACCCATATTTTCTTCCAGAAGACTTAATGCGCTTCTAAGCAAGCGCTGTTGTGAAGAATCGCACTCGTCGATTCTGACTACATGGTGCGTTTCGCCCAGTGTTAAAGGACACTTATGCTAGACGGGAGGAATGGGTAACGTGTCAAAGAAATCCAGAGAGAAACTGCGAAGCGTGTTAAGCAGGTTTCCTGCAGAACTTATCTTTTCGTCAGGAGGTCTTTCTGTCCGGTTGCCAGTCTGCGTTCTATTCGCCGATTTATATTCACCAGTACGTTTTCATGCAATTAAACAAGCCACCTTATGTCTGGAGGATTGACTGATCATATATTTTACTTCACCACACGCTCCGTTTCGCCTATTTTAATAGAGCTATAAGCAGAATAAGGGGGGGGGGGGGGGGTACAGGCGCTGCAGAAGAGGCGTATTATTCGAGTGTTCCTAATTTTTGCTTTAGGCGCCGTTGCCAATGCCTTTACGTCTGCCTTGAAAAGCCTTGCATTCTTCAAGGGCAACGGCGTTATTTAGGAGCAATAGAATCCGGCCTGGTGATCACTATCCAAGATTGGAAATGCTGTTTTCTGAGTCCACATTGTTTCTTGAGGTGCGCGAGAGGTAGTAGTGAAAGCTGTGGTCCGCTCGCTTAACAAGTTCCGCAAAATCTCGGCTGGAAAGGTACAGCGTGACATGCAGCGTTTCTTTCCTTATATTTGTTTGTTGGAACGTGGACTTGAATTCAGTTGAATATGCCATTGTTTGTACGGCTGGGCACTTCTACTGTTACAGTAGAAGCCTCAAGTTTTCTGGTGTGCTGTCTTGTGATGTGAAAACCTCTAAAGCAGGATTCCGTATGAAAAAAAAAACACAGCATGGTAATCTGTTTACATTTTAGTCACTGCTAGCCTAGAAAACACGGTAAAATAATTTGTATTTAAGTTCTAGCTACACTATAACGAAGTGCTCTTAATTGTTAAAGAGACTTTATATAGTAGCGTACAGATTATAAACGTATCCAGGCTTGTCTTACAAGTGGGATGAATGTGGGCTTTATTACATTGCCAGCGTTGTCTAGGAAGTTTCTGCAAATATAGGATGGTAGCGTAAGCTGGCTGGCCTAGTCGTTTTATCTGATGAGTTTATTGCTTTTCCACAGCGCAGGACGATGACGTACTGCTATTTTGAGCTGTATTGGCGAGTTCTTGGTTCGCGTTTCAGCTCCTGATTTCTAAGAGTTTTTCTTCATCGTTTCATCATACTGACCACTACCATCGCCATCATCCTCAGCCCAACTACCTCTCCCGCCGATCTTCATTTTAACCTGTCATGCCCCAGCAAACCCGTTCACTAACTCTTAAGGAGATATAATACTCGTGTTCAATCTTTATAATCATAAGATAAGCCTGACGTTCAAACTGGAGATAACGAAAATTTGAAATTTCTTTATGAATTAACAGATCTCGATAAAAACAAACACACATTCATAAGCCACTCGTTACACGGAACAGTGGGAGGTAGTCACTGATCGAGCAAATTATTCTACACAAAAGGTAAGTTATTCTGCACAAAAACTACCATTCACACTGCCAACACCTTTAAATTTGTTCCGTAAATCAGGTACTGATTTACAAACAAGTTCTCTATGAACACTACCAGAACATTTCACCAATCCTTGCTGACAAGATACATAATGAGTTGCTCAGTGGTTATGGCACTTGGTTGCTGACCCGAAAAACGCGGGTTCAATCACGGCCACGGCGGTTTAATTTCGATGGAGACAAAATTCTAGAGGCCCGTGTACTGTGCGATGTCAGTGCGCGTTAACGAACCCCAGGTGGTCAAAATTTCCGGAGCCCTTCACTGAGGCGTCCCTCACAGCCTGAGTCGCTTTAGAATATTAAACTCTCATCAACTAAAGCAAGATAAGTAATAAGTGTAATAGTGTCTACCACTCTTCCCTTTTTTGACGTTTACTTCTGTTAATATTTCATATGGAAAATTATTTTAAGGTATATTTTATATTCTCCCCCGTCATCGATCGAAATAAACAAGTTGCGATTCTTATTTAAAGTTTTTTAGAACGAAATAAAACGATCACAGGACAGACCCACAGGTCAAAGCGCATGTCCCACCTTGTCTTATGTTTGTCCCCAGTGACAGTTTTCTGTTGCGTAAAATAGCGGTTACCGGAAAAGATGCTCCAACTAGGTCAGCAACAAGTTTTACCCTTCCGCTATGGTTAATTTGCAGCAAAACAGGATAGCTCTTGCATTATTGTGACGAAGCTGTTCTGAATGTTTCCTGAGATGCATTAATAAACTCTGTTATTAGGGGCACTAGACTAGAGTCTTGTTATGATGCGTTCTTAATCTTCAATCAAACGTAATAGACGCACAGATCTTAAATACCGGCACACGCATGCACTCCGACATCCCTGTCGTTATTCAGAGGTTTCTTGTTATAATGATAGGAACCAAAAAAGCCTCGAAGATGCTTTCATTTTGTGTATTTTCCTGCGTCTCGATCATCCTACATTAAGTTCCACTGATCGCGATAAGACATCGCAGAGCACGCGTCACAGAACATGGATCCCTATAATAGTTGGGTCTCGTGGGGAGCTTACTGTTGTGCTCGTAATTAATCCGAGAGGTCGCTGCTTTTTGCGCTGCATATTACGAACCACTGCTTCTATTTTTTTTTATATTGAAGAAAAAGAAATGCAGTGTCTGTCTAGCGTTGAAAACGTAACGTGTTCCAAGTCTCAATAACTGAAAAATTGCTGGAGGCTGGAAATTCAAGGAAGGTAATGCGCATGCATATTAGCCATAGTTTGCAAACTGACCGCCGCGGGTGAGTCATGACTGGGAACTCTCTGTGTGCCTGTGTACTGGTTGTAGTCTAGCACTAGATCAGTCCACATCGTTTCACTGAACCACCCGCACTCATCTAGTCGAGCACGCTACTTCCGTTGAGACCGCCA
This sequence comes from Amblyomma americanum, assembly GCF_052857255.1. Taxonomy (NCBI): domain Eukaryota; kingdom Metazoa; phylum Arthropoda; class Arachnida; order Ixodida; family Ixodidae; genus Amblyomma; species Amblyomma americanum. Next base: position 6,114,804 of record NC_135498.1, read on the forward strand.
CAAAGCAGTCTTATCAGCGTCTCTTTATGGTCTCGGGGGAGGCCAACCCAACCGTTGCGGGTTGGCCTCCCCCGCAGGGGCTATAGGGGGCGCATCAGAGATCACCGCTGAAATTTTCATCTGTATGTTAGGAAACCCTGAACGTGCGTTGATCGTGTCTGCTGATGCATTCGACAGACAATCCATACAGTGCAGTGGCTTCCTGCAGCCATATTTTAACTTCTTGTCGTCTTGTTTCGAGAGGGCTGTTACTGTATTTGCGGCTTTCTTCGCTTTTACTAAAGTGCCGGTTACATCGAATATTTCTTTGTCGTGTCACGAACTTCTTGCAAAACTCACCGTACGCTAACACAAAGGGACATGACGGAATGCCCACACTTTCAGGGCCATTCACGCCTTGAATACCTTTCTGTTTTAAGCGCATGACTATGGTATTACTTTTGTGGCTTTCTTCTGGCTTTTTTTCGGTTTGTTTTTTTCGTACTGCTCTTTCTTGAAGCCGTTTGCGGTGACATCGGCTCAGTGGGATTGCGTCCGCGACCTACTTAACAATCTGAGGCGAATGGGAGCTCCGTTCCACCTTAAAGGCGAACAGAAAGCGGGGGAGGGGGGGGGGGGGGTAGGAGGGTAGAAGGACGCCGGTGGCGGTGACGTCGTTTTGCCGAGTCCGAGCTTCCAATTATCGCGGCTCGTTCTAGGCGTGACCAAACTGTGGAAAATTTGCATTTCCCGGGCTAGTTTGCCCGCCCCACAATCTAGAACAAGCGCCGAAACCGCAGGAAAAGAGGTGTCCGCTTCCGGCTTCCTTGTTGTCTCCCGTTCCCTTTAAGTTTTACTGTTTTTATTCCTTCCTCAGACATTCGGTGCAGCTTCCAAGCTTCGCTTTTTTTGCCCCCACGTTTCAACGAGGACAGCCATTTGGTTTGCTTCGTCGAGCTGTCGAGCTGTCACACGTTTCAAATTTAATAATATACCACATTAAAGCGCAATGCACAGTAATACTGCACAAAAAACTATGTGAAGTGAAACGTGAATTGCACAACGGCATGTCCTGTGCTGCCCTACTATTGTAGCGGGTTGCTTCTCTTTCACATATATCGCGTCTTGCACAGATAGGTAATTATAAGCGTATAGTCACTGTTTTGTGACGGAACAGCAAGAACCTAAAATCTTTTCCTGGATCTCATCTACATAAATTACCGTACGAGCAGGAAATCGCGCTATGCTAAAACTCTTTAGTAAAGAAGCGAACTTTGGCCTACCTTCATTTTTTATTTTTATTGGTTTTATTTCTGCTTGTGCGTTAGCTTATGGCTCAGGCTCCCTCGTGCCGATCATATCGTGTCCTGAAAGTGTTCTGTCGTTTAGGTTAATATCCAATTACAACTGACTGCTTTATTTCCCTGAAGCCAGCAACTTAGTTGAAGATTTACGCCTAAATTCACAGGTGCTCTAATCTTTTCCTCCAAATACGCCACGGACTCTCTGTAATCTCGCTGCATTTTACCTTATCAAGCACATTAGAAAAACATAGAGAGCAATGTTTATTCCTCTAAAGGCAGGAGCACGACCTGGCGATGCTTTATCGAAGTTCCTCGTTTAATATTACCCACCATATTTTAAACCTTTTTTTGAGTGCCGTATTCTCGCTTGCTCTCTCTCTAACCTCCCCTCCTATCCTAGCCTTCCCCTCACCCTCGTTTCGCTCCTTTCAGCTGACTCGCCGACCGACCACTGCACCTCGGCTCACCTCGCTATTGGGATGTCTCTGCGGGACTAAGCCTCGAACTCTGCTGTCACCCGACGCATTGTTAGTTCAAACGCGAATCTCTGCTCAGGATTTTAGGATCTATGAAGCGGAGACGTACTGTTAGGATGCTTTGTTTCTTTTATTCTTTTGGTTGCAGATGGTGGGCAGGAAGGGGGCAGTCCTCCGGCTGCATTACAAACAAAAACTGCAATGCAACATGTCCTGCATCATTTGTTCTCTACAGAAGCACTTTCAGGGAAGCGAATTACAAGCGAAATCTAGATATCCCAAATACTGGACTCTTCCCAATTTAGCTCAGAAGTAGCACGTGACTGAGATTTATTGTTGCGTGCAATAACTGCTAATTCGTGCAGTTTGCGTGGTGTTCGGCAAAGCTGAGATTCTTTGGGCTGCCGTCAATTAATAAGGCGGTGCTTACGAAATCGGCCAAGTCCGATGAGAAAGAGGCCTCCTTTTTTGTTTTTTTCTGTCTATTTCGCGTCTGCGGTCGGCCAACGACGGAGCATTGCGATATCACGTGTGGGATCGCTACCGGAAAACAAGATGCCACCTGGTATTGTCGTGAGAATACGGTTCAATTAGATTCAATTCAATGCATTTATTTCAACTCGAGGTTGAAGGCCCCCAGGCGTAAAAGTTGTTCTACGACAGCTTGAAAGGTGCCTGGGGGCCCATACAAGGCAGCAGTGGTTACAAACTAAATTACAGTGTAAGTACATATCTTCAAACAATCATTCGAACAACTATACAGTACAATTATTAACAAAAACAATCGTTGTTAATGAGAATTTCAGGTGATCGGCGTTCGGCCTCAATTCTTCCTGAACATCAGAAAACATCGCGGAATTGACATACAATACAAAGTTAGCATGATTATTGTAGACAGGTTGTTTAGTGGGTTACAAAGTACTGTCGCAGTTGTTTTTTACTGTAGGTCTCGAAATATACATCCTTCTTTTCATAACTGTTCAGAAGAAATGGAAGTAGGTACTGTAGGGACTGACAGAGATAATCGGTACTGCGGTGTGGTACAAACCATCTGTCACAACTGCGAGTACGACCATCGCTTTTTTGTTTACGTAAACTTGCGGTGTTCTTTAAAAACGTTTGAAGAACATTATTTGCGTAAAAGAAAGTGTGCAGTAAACGAAATTCTAGATAATGTTTTGCTTTTATTATTTTATACCTCACAAACAATTCTTCTGTAGGATGGTAGTATGATACATTAGCAATATTACGAAGAGTTTTTTTTCTGTAGAAGGCGGGAAGCCGCACGAACCAACGACATGCACAGCGGGCGGGCGGCAACGTATGCAATGTTTTCTAGGCTCGTACCCGCTGACTCCTTCTGCTTTGTCGCGGACAATATTGGTGGTCGAGCACCTAATCTTTCATCTTCGCTACTAATAATAAAACAGCATAAATGGTGGTCACTGAGCCGAATCGCACTTTCTGGAATATACTTGTAACTCTGAACGCAACAACTTATAGGGCCTACAGAGACTTTAGTACACTGAGCAGATATCATACAAAATTAGCGGGCGGTTAGGTTCCTTGAGACTCTCAAGTTTTATTCTCCACACATGTCATTCCTTCGAGACGAACTGAAATCATCTTCGAGACACCACGAATATTTCTCCCTGGCTTCGCACAAACTCAGCACTTGAACGCGTCTTGCTTGCTGGCTGTAAAGAACTGTTAAAAATCACCAGAACTATTTTGAAAAGCTCATTGGCGCAGGCTGATGTAGCTGTCGCGTCCATTTAACCGTCGGTCCTGACTAGCTTCTCGGAAGAAGGAACGGGAGTTTCGGAAAAACCTGCCACCATCAACGAAACTGCCGGACCCCTGAGAAGACACCCAGTCGTTTGAGCTGGCGTGAGTATTTTTGCTATCTTTGCAGCCTGCTCGCTGGAATTTGAAGAAGCAGCAAATGAGGGAAAGGCGAGGACCCGTTCATATGCTAAACCGGCTGGGCTTAACGGGGTTTCTTTTGCGGGAAAAGCGTTGCATACAATTTGCCCGCGGTCGCTTCTGAAAAGTGCATAAGCGCGATAATGCTCGCCACAGCACTCAACTTAATTACTTGTACTAAGAGGAAGCACCTTGAAATAAATGAAGATATGAGGACGTAAAGCTTCGCGAATAATGCGCACCACATATCGCGCGAGAAATCTTGGAAGGAGGCACCTTCGCACACACTTGCGACAGCAGCTGCCATGACACAAAAACAAGGAGCAATCAAACGTCAGCAGGCAACCACGACAAATAAACAGACTCCCGTCAGAACTGACACGGAGAAGAATGTTCAATGATTGTGCGATGGCATATCGAAAAATGCTATGCGCAGAAGAAAACGTGGAGTGTTTTTTTTTTTTACCATCGTCAGCAAAGCGAAAAATGCTATCAACGTTTTCTCAGTAAATATCGAAGCGACGGTTCTGCTGAAAGCGCAAATCGGCGTTCCTAATAACCCGGCTTTTCCTGCACTCCGCGAAGGCACCAAGCCGACACATTCTTTCGGATAGAACGTCGTTCAGCCCAAGATTAAATAACGCAGCACCCTTTTCGCGATTGAAATCGTTTGAATTCGTTTTCACGTGGATTTTTTTTCTTCGCTGTGTTCTCGCTTCAGAGTCGAGCAGGCGAACGGGAATGGATGGTTTATTGGTCGGAGTTGGGGATTTGCGGGAGGGGAGCGCTGAAATAGGGACGCGGGAGAGTCGGTTGGCCGCCAGGTGACGCTCGTGTGGCGCCGAGCCACGACCACGTGTCGAGGAGCGCGCTCGTGACGTCACCTGTGAAACTGGAGGGTCGGCCCGAGCCCCGCGATGGAGAGAGGCGGAGCCGCCTCTGCGGGAAAAAAGCTCGCGGGCTGCTCCTGCGCGGGACGCTTCTCTGACGGCCGAGCGCGCGTGGTGGTGAAGAGACCGTCGCCAAGGCCTGGATTACGTGCGCTCTTCTCTCCTCCTGTGGGCGCCGCACCCGCGAACTCGAAGCGTGAAAAAGTTTTTTGAGTGACTGTGGTGTCCCGGCTGACTGTCTTGCGTGCTGGCTTCAGTGTCTGGTAAGTTTTAACTGAAAGTTCTGCCTTAAGTTAACTGCAAAAGGTTCTCATTCGCAACTGTGATTACCTTGGAAGGTCTTCTCTGGCAAATTTGGGCATTCTTAAAGACAGTTTGCAACGGCGATGAAACACAAATCTTATGAAAGAACCGACTATGCTGGCAGACTGCCTAAATGTCTCGTGTCATGCCTGCCAAGTGAGAAGAGTTGATAAATTGCTACGTAGGAAGAAGCGGACGAATTTTAAAACTACTTCACTGTAAGCCGAAAAGTGTGAACGACTGTTTGCGTGCGTGGGCGTTGCGTGTGCGTTGCGTGTGTACTTCGGATTGTTTCACGTATGCGAACTTTATATTTCGTGTTTAAAATGGCGAAGGAGCATCTTGTTCGTACTGCTTTTGTTTTGTATGCTGTAGGTCGCTAAAAAAATCGTGAAAGACGCATGCCCAGCAATTCTGGACAGTCTTCCACGGGAAAGAGTATGTGAACGCAATTTTTTCAGATATCGTAAAATTTCACTATAACAATCAATATATCCACAGAGGCAGGCTTGCATTTTTTTTGCTATTAACGTTTTTTTTTTGTCGTCAAAAACTTTCCCGATTGGTTTTCTATGGCAGACTTAACTAGTACTCGTCTTGAGCGATTTAAAATTTAAAAGAAACATTGTGCTACGCGTCTGGAGAATGGGATTACGTTCAATATTTCTTTAACAGTACATTACAACATTTCAATAGTCATTTTTTTTTGCCTCATGTTAAACTGTAACACACTCTCGCGCTTTGCATTGCACATCGTCGTTTATATGAACTACCGTCCGCGGCGCGAACAGATCAGATCAGCTTAACCTCGACCAGAGCTTAACTTGAGTCTAATATCGTCGCCAGACGTGCCGACCACCCAGCAAAGCAAAACCTTGAGCCAATCGGAATAAACACATGCTTTCGCTCGTCTACTCGATTTACTACGTTAAAACGCTACCTTTTTTTTGTTTCTCCGTGAACTGCACCGTCAATTATGTTGTGGAGTGGACGCATAATACCAGTGATGTTGCCGGACAGCTTTATCATGTTTTACCTAATTTATGTGATATCAATATCCGAAGAAGTGGTGTTGATTCGGCTGGGCTTCGTGATCGGTCAGTGAGCGCAGCGAAGTCCATGGACTGCGAAACAAGAAACTGTGAAGGACGAAATGGGCACGCTGTTCATAGCAGTGCGTCCTCGACTTCAAGAGAGGAACTTAGAGTCGCTCGTTATGTATATGTGATAGTGCCCGTTTTCTTCTGGAGCATGAGTTGATAAAATGTACCATTCCTTAATGACGGGCACCTGTCCTGTAAAGAAACAGAAGCAAAGTTAATGTATATGGGAGGATAAGAGGAAATAACATAGTAGGTGCTGGGGATAAACGTGAGGTCTGCTTTAAAGTTAGGTACAGGGTTTTAGGTTTTTTATCCAGTACACGTTTTAGGTTTTGAAATTGTTTTGCACCAAAATAGAAGAATGGTTGCGTCACCCTGTCACTGTCAACTGGCTTATCAGTTACGTAACTTTATTGTGTCCTGATTTCAGAACAGTGACTTTTGTTTACTTGAACGATGTTGTTCTGTGTGCATCAGGGCTATGTGAACGTCCTCTGGCTCCAAATATTCCTTTTTGTTTACCATTACCGTACGACGCCTCCGTCCGGCGCTTCAGTTACACACGTGCACCGTGAGCAGTCACAGTTCGCAGAACGGGGTTAGTTTACCGCTACTACAGTACACTGCGTTCATTACCGCGGCGCTATCGACGCGGCAGCGGTAACAGCAAGCGAAAACACCCTATTTTGAGGGCGCCAGAAATTTCTCGGTTTTCCTCCAGGAACAAACACACAAAGAGTTCGGCTTTCGCCACAAAGTTAACGTTTGGTTGCGGGTGCAGGTTCGACAACGCTTGCCGGGAGGGCGAACCTTATGTCAGTTCGTTTCTGATTGAACAGTGAGGAAGGCTCGAGCGCACACAAAGGCATTCTCGCTTGTCGGAGGCTCAAAAATTGGAACATAGTTTTCAGAGTATTTCTCTTGTCGTTTTCAAGTGCCTGTCCTTTTTCACATGTCCGCTAGCTTGTCGAGAGTCATTTGTACTTCAGCCTCAGGCACCTGAGGGAGTTGGATTCCGGAACCCTCTTTTTATCGTGTGACTTGGTGCCCCTTGAAAAAGGGCTACTGTGGTCGGATATAACCCAACAAAGAAGATTCAGATGCCCCAAAAAGAGGCCCTCCAGCCAGTGGCGTCGACCGATTTTCTTGATGTTGCGGCCGATGTGATTAAGCCGTGGTCAACCCCCTTTAACGCGCCCCCTCTTGCGATATCGCGCTAGCATGTCTATGGAGATAAATCATGACGTCATATGAATCAGTCGACGCCATTAGCTGGTGGGCCTGCTTTGAGAGCTTTTGCATCTTCATTCTTGAGCTGTATCCCGCTTAAGCAGTGTAGCAACGCATTTGCTGTACCCCCCCCCCCCCCCTTCTTTCCCGTCTGCTGCCCTGTGTCGTCGGGGCTTTTCGTTTTTAAGAAAGCATAGCTTCAATCACAGTGACTCCGGGCGTTCTGCTAATACCAGCCGCTCATCCAGTCCATGGGGTCATGCAATAACCGGACAAAGTCATTTAAAGCAAAAAGACGAGATTGCTGGTGACAAGAATAATGAGAAATGATAACTAGCACGAATGAAAATGGGCCAAGCAATGAGAACGACAGGGCGTACGCTAGGTCGCAAATCGAGCCAAAGAACGGCCTTAGTTAACACTGACAGTCTTTTCAGAACGCAGCTCATTACACGCGCCGACTGATACACGCTAAATGCTTGTTTCGCGTATTTGTAAGTGGACTGTAGAATTTCAGTGCATTTTCGGCCACATGTGAGAGACCTATATCTTGAGACACGTCTTATGTTCATGTTTTTTTTTTGCTTGGGCAAGTGCTAACGTTTTTTTTTTTTCATTGCGAACTCACGCCGCAAGAGATTTTTTTATTTCCTTTACCCCCTCGTTCGCATTTGTGCGAGGCATGCACTATATATTTTTATCTATTGGTGAGGAAAAGCGAGGACGTGAGTTATTGGTATTGAACGCGAGATTCCCTCTGTTGATTTAGTGCCGACTTTAAGGGAAACGCAAATATTAAGCTGGCCACTGTTTTCCGCGCTCTGAGGCCGCGTTGCTATGCAGCCGACCCCGTTCTTTATGCGCTTTCCCGGCCACATCCCAGGAGAGAAGCCCCTCGCTGGACTCATCTCTCCTGCTGCACAAAGGTTTTTCATTTGAACAAACTCGGTCTCAGGCCAAAGGAAACGGACGACACGTGGAATCGTCTTTTCGGAGATGGACGTAATGGAAAACTTCCCGGGCGACAAGGATGGAAAAAAACGGACGGCGAGTGACGACGACAAAAAGAAAAAAAAAGTAGAAAAAGACACACGTACGGCGACAAAAGGAGTAATTTCTTTTATGTAATGAAACCAAGCTAAGCTTCGTACGTTCGGTTTAGTCACAATGCTGGTTCATAACTGTTCGCTGTCGTTGTAATGTCGTCTCCTGCTGTGGCTTTGTAACTAAGCTTGCAGCAAAAGGCGTAATCTCCGATGACCCTGTTTTATTCCCGCAGCTTAAAAAAGGGGCTAACAGACGGGTAGGAGCATGCCAAATTTCGTGTGATTGAAACGTAACCCCCCATGGCTGTCAGAATACTTGACCGTTTTATCATGCGAATAGAGAGAAGTGCCCACTTGTGTTACTCTCCTGCGTTGTTGCCCATACGGGTTGGGGGTCCGCAGTAAAGTGCTCACGCTACACAGGCTTTATAGCATTGCGACTTTGCCTAATGGCTTCGAGATCAGCGTTATAATTTGCAGTGTTCATGCTGCGTGGCAAATTATATATAACGCTATTGCAAACCAAAGCCATGTTTGGGCTTGCGCGAACTGCTAATTCATGCCATTCGCAGGAGGGAATACTGTCGCTGTAGTTGCTAAGGTCAGTTAATAAAAAAAACATAGCATTCCTCAAGCTTTAATGTCGATTTTACGAGCTGTCTCCTTCTATATCAGCTGCAAAGTGATTCGTTTTTGAATCGAAAGTGGCGAATGACGGTCCAATTTCCTCTTTAGTTGCTCCGTTCAGGAAAAAAAAATACTTTCTTGGACATGAGCTGAAGATGACAGAACGCTTTATGTCGTCCCTGAGAGGAGGTGCGCAATACCAAAGGCGTCTTCTTGTTAATGCTCTCTCACGTGGTGTCACTGACAAAAAAACTGGAGGGGACACTTTAGCTCCGCCTTAAATGATATGACGCTACAGCGTTAACCAATTAATGCCCATATATGCGGAATTGGTCATTCTCTGCACTGCATTCATGGACCGCTGGGAGCCCTCATACCAATCCTGGCGCAGCGGTGAAGCAATGCGCCAGTCGCATAGCCGCTAACCAATCAGCGGCACATCAGAAGTGACGTAGAGCTTGTTGTTCGTCCTGCCTCTCAGTGGTGGCGACGTCTATACTGACAATTCTTGTTCAGTACCGGACCATTCGGGAAGGCGACCTGCAGGTTAACGTCGGCACTGTCGAGTCGTTCCTTCGCCGCAAGTCTCTGCCGGTCGCATGTCCTTCGCGACTCGCCCGTGTGCACGCTTAGACATCCTGTTTACAGAACTGTACCCCCGTCTGGCTTCCGTGTGGCAGTGGTGTTGTCGTGAGACGTGAAAAACGCACTATCAAAACGCATTCCTCTGGGAACAGAGTCTATGCGAGCTCAAGTGAGCTTGGCATATATAGATTGTGCCCTCGCGGTTTTAGCGAACATGACTGACATGAAGGATAAAATATTTGTCGAATTTTTGACTCGATATTTTTAAATTTCGTCTACGTAGTCAACAGGCGGTAAGTATATATTTTTGGCTCTAAAGCGGCTCCTGGACTTGCCGCGCTATGGGCCCTTTTGCAGCCATGGCGTCGCTGTCGTGCATCGCAACTGAATGCTCTCACGCTCACCTGCGGGCCTATGAGGCTGTTATCTAGATAGACGCAGACCATAAGGGCGACGTGTCCAGGGGATTAGCCTTTCGTAATCACGTGATGCGAGCATGCCTTGACCGCACAAGTCATATCGAGTGGAGACTGATAAGAGCACTAGAGCCGGGAGGGAATTTGGCGTCATCTGGTGGCATACGATCCAGCAGGTGGGCTTCATTAGTGACCGCTTTTACTTAATTAGCCTCCACGCGTGTGTGCGAATGTGACCTTGTTCATAATTGTATTTATTTTCTCCACAGTCCTTTCTCGCTATCCCTCCTCAGTTCCGCCTGCCTGTCTTGTACCCAGTCTGTCTCTCTTTTTTTTTCTTTTTACCGGCCTCAACCCAGGCGCTTATTATCAGTTGAAATTGTTGACATACATCGTTTCCATTCTTTGTTGTCTATTATTTTAATAAATCTACTACCACCGGCGCTGTCATGGAGACTGTGGCACAGCTGTCGCTGTCATTGTCACTTTTCCAACCCGTGGACCATGGCGAGAAGCCTCGGGAGTATCCCCCCCCCCCCCCCTCCCTTTCTGTACCAGCCGCTTCCTCCTATAGTCTTACGTGTCTTGTTCCTCATCGGAAGACTGGGAGGCGGGGCCGAGACCCAGCGCTGATTGCGAAAGAAACACTGGGCCAGGCCGAGGCAGACAGTTCGCGACCGATTCTGCGGGGTTTCGCCGACGACAGCACACACTTGGACGGCTTCACATGGCGGGAAGGAGCGCCCTGTTCTTCGGCGGCGGCAGTTCCGATTGTCCGGACCGTGTACGGCTTTGCGTCTCACGTTTGTGGCATTGTGACCGGGCGAGACGCTGGGGAAACGTAGACTGCAAAGGAGGGCATCAGAGAAGACGAAGCCCGCAATTAGTGGCGATGCATAGCAACGTACGGGCGCTTATCGCGAACGAAAGCATTTTGAGATCAGAAGCAGAGGCAAGCTGAAAGAGAACGCCTGATTTTCGCTCAGGTATGAGTTAGGTTAATAATCCTTTTCTTACGTGCCAAAGCAACCATGCACGCACTTAAACATGCCGTAGTGGAGAGCTCCGTATTAATTTTGGCCACCTGGAGTTCTCCAGCGCGCATTGACACCGCACAGCCCTTACAAAAACTCTTTGAACATTCCATAGACTGTCAATTTACTTCTGTCTATAAAGTCTCTAGACTCTCTATAGACAAACCCTAGAGCACCGTCTATATGCAAAACAAATCCTATAGACAACTCTGTAGACAATCCATAAATTTATGTCCATACAATTTTAGTAGACTTTTATCCATAGACAATCTATGGACTATAAATAAACGAAAAGAAATATCTATAGGAAGGCGATAGAGTCTATAAGAAGCCTATAGACTGTCTATAGAACATTTCTATAGCGGAGCGCACGGGATTATTAGTGCCAGAGCCCAAATCCCGAGGTTCAGGGCCTAACAAAATCGTCTCTTGCCGACTGTATCTCTGAGAAGCGTGAACGCTCCGTCCCGTGGCACTGCCCGCTCATCGTCGTCTTCTACGCAGCACAAATCCGTGCTTTCGCCCTGTTCGAATGTAGTAAACATTCTTCGTCATTTTTGCATTTCACTTCCATCGAAACGCGGCCGACGAGCCCGCGGGATCCCCCTCGTGAAGTGGTTCTCAGCAGCCGAACGCTGTAACCGCGGAGCCATCGCGGCGAGGAGATGCGTGTCCATGACGGCGCCCCGTCGAAAGGAGATCCCTCGCTGGCGCGGTGGAAACTCGATGGCGTGTTCTCAGCTAAGCCGCAGCTGAATCCACACGTGCGCGCAAAAGGGAGAGGCACAGCGTTTGCCTCTGCAACGTGGCCGGGGCAGTCCGTCGATCAGGCCTGGCGTCTTGTGAGATCTCGAGTGGCAGCGATCTACTTGGCCGTATTCTTCGCTCGCTTGCGGAGGCCGGCGCTTACGCGGACACACTAGCTGGAGATCGACGAGGCATCGGTTGAATTGTGTTACAGCGGAAAATACTTCTCCCTGCAGGACATAAGCATGCGATCAGGCTGGGCGTGATCTTATTTGGACGCAGCAGCTCGCCGTGGTGGCTCAGGAGTTATAGCTAAGGGTTGTACGTACTTTTTGGCTTAAACCGAAAAAAAAACGATAAGAGTACGCCGAATTGACTTTTAGAAGTTCGGTTTTAACCGAAAAAATTCAGTATTTTTGGCTTGCTGGGCATAGCTAGCTGGCTGCTGAATGCGAATTGCACTCACTTAGAGTTTAAAATTAACTAAGTAGGGAAGCCAGGGACATGGTGTGACGATGGTACTGTAGGCTAAGCAGCGCAGTTGTGCGATTTCTGGTATTGCTCCACTAGCTTACAAGCCTCTGCAGGCCGGGAAGCATCATCTCCTTGCCGTCTTCTAGCTAAGCACTGTTTCTTCACTATCACCACCTGCTTAGTGTAGACAGTCGGTTAAGTAGGTTAATCAAATGCATGTAAGACATTGACACGAAACTGCGAATGGGCATCACGAAAAACTATGTTTTGTCTGCCACGACAATTCAGCGGCAGTTCCATCAATGCCATCAACACGCAGACCACGTGATGCCTCGCCCTCACGCTCAGCGCAGAGTGGCAACCCAACGATAACATGCCAACCTAGTTCTTAGAAGTAAACTTCCACTACTGATTTTGTCTGCCGGCCAGCTCATTTAACTTGAGTTGCTCTCTTAATGAGGGTAGTAATTTTTTCTACAAGCACAACTCCAAGTACTACCATTTGCACGTTAATAACTGGTAAATAAATTATGCAGGATGACAAAAATACCGAGATAGACCTTAAATAATTTTTGACCTCACAGAATTGCTACATTAAGTCACCGAAAAAAGTCAGTATTACATTCGCCCCGCCGCGGTGGCTCAGTGGTTAGGGCGCTCGACTACTGATCCGGAGTTCCCGGGTTCGAACCCGATCGCGGCGGCTGCGTTTTTATGGAGGAAAAACGCTAAGGCGCCCGTGTGCTGTGCGATGTCAGTGCACGTAAAAGATCCCCAGGTGGTCGAAATTATTCCGGAGCCCTCCACTTTTGGCACTATTCTTCATTTCTTCTTTCACTTCCTCCTTTATCCCTTCCCTTACGGCGCGGTTCAGGTGTCCAAAGATATATGAGACAGATACTGCGCCATTTCCTTTCCCCAAAAACCAATTATTATTATTCGTTGAAAATAATATTCACCCCCCCCCCCAAAAAAAAAAAATTCGAATGTAGCGTCTTGAAATAAAAACGAGAAAAAGTCCACCGAATTTACAAACAATGAAAGTCGAAAATTCCAGCCCCTAGGTATAGCGTATTTATGGAGAGCAGCAAATGGTGGGTTTGTTGTCGCGGAAGCGGCAGCCGCGTTACCATAGGTGCGTTATTCAACAGAGCTTGTGCGCCGAGGTATTCCAAGTGGAGAAAATTTTTGCAGCATCCTCCGCTGAGGCGTTTTTCTCAGTTGTAGTTCAGCTTTGCGACGTAAAGTAGCCGCCGCGGTGGCTGAGTGGTTACGGCGCTCGGCTGCTGGCCCGAAAGACGCGGGCTCGATCCCGGCCGCGGCGGTCGAATTTCGATGGAGGCGAAATTCTAGAGGCCCATTTACTGTGCGATGTCAGTGCACGTTAAAGAACCCCAGGTGGTCGAAATTTCCGTAGACCTTCACTACGGCGTCCCTCATAGCCTGAGTCGCTTCGGGACGTTAAACCCCCATAAACCAAACCAAACCAAACCAAACTTTGCTACGTAAAGAAAGAGAACGGTTATCTTAGGCGCTGCGAAAGAGCATGAGAGCATGGTAATCGGCATTTTTCACCGTCAACGGCGACAAGTGGAATCATGTAAAGAAAATTTGTTGGTTCACGGCACTTGTACACGTTTGGAAGCGCTGATTTGCCGCTCTGTGAAAATCGCCGAGAAATAAGGAATACAAAGCAAGAGGTGGAATTGTTTATGTGCACCTTTTGTGCCTTGAGTGGCGTTTCTGATATAACTTTATGTCTGAAATCCGAGCTTCTAGATTGTTTAACCCATGTGTATGGAAATGAATCCATTATTTAATTTTTTGTTACGTCATCAGAAAGAGGACATTTGAGAAGGGATTGAGCAGGCACAAAACAGTAAACAAGAATAATATTCACGAGTTGGTTTAAAATCATAAAAACTAGCGCATGCGTGTGGATCAACGCTCTGCTGCATCATTTATTAGGTGCAACAGATCACCTTCGTTACAGAGCCGATTACACATTCCGAGCATTGCTTAGGGGCTGAGTTCAACATGTACAGACATATCGATATGCAGCGACATTCTGTTAATCTTTCGTCATCAAATGCTTCCGCGTAGCTCTCAAGAGGCGGACGACACGCAAGCAAGCAAGGGACTTATGACCGCCTTCAGACGGAGCTCTGTAGTCTCTGCGCCGTCGCGATGGATGAAAGACATCAACAGCCGTAAGAAGGAAGAGAGGGGAAAGAAAATGTCGATGTGAATCGCTCGGTGAAAAACTCTCAGGCGAGAAGCCCTCCCATGGGACTAAGTGCTGATAGCGATATTAGTTTGCGACAGTGCTGTGTTTTCACAGTTCAGTGCCAACTAGCATGTCAGCTCCCTCTTGAGTGAGATAGCTGGGCTCCGTCACGTGACGACAGATGGCATACGGCAAACACAACCTATACTTCATCTCACAAGTCGTTTGGATCGCTGTGAAATGCATGAGCAGAGCTCCTTCGTCCAATCGTTGTCAAGGAAGGCAACAAATATCCCCCCCAAGTATTTGTGCAGTGTTGTGACTATTTTTAAAGAGTTATTGCAGTAATTGAAAAGGTAGTTCAAGGTGGGGCTTTGAAAGTATAACGATCGTTTCATTCATTGATTAAATTAGCAGAGAAAGTCCGCACAAGCACATCATTGCGGTGACCTGCTGCGAAGACCTGCTCTGCCGTTCGTAAACATGGCGTTCGCCGAGTCGGCCGAATATCCAGCACGGAGCAGCTGGAAACAGGTTCTCTTTCCTTTCCAGGGATGGAGCCACCAGCCGCGATATGAGGGGAGCGGAGGAACACGTTTTTCAGCTCACGCCGTTCTAATTGGCTCAGATCGCTGCAGCCATCGCAGTGGTGCATACGGATTGTGAGATGGAGGATAATCACTGATGTTGTATTCATAGAGGTTACTCCTGGGCTCACTTGCGCCTGCGTGGTCTGCCAACCAGGTCGAATTTGGAAAGAACTCTCGTTAGCTTGTTGGTGGAGTCAGATGTTTTCATTTATGATATACTATACCGAAGGGGACCCCATATCCTAAGAAAAGTCTCCTCTGCAAATATCGCTTTAGAAAAACAACTGAAGAAGGGGTGAAGCTTTGACGTAAAGAGCGTTCGGCGGAAACCCCAGCAAATCTTTGTGCACACGTCACAAAAATGTAAATGAGCGTATGAGCTTCGTAATGAGGCACCACGTTTTACCACCCTTCTTGAGAGCTCGAGACCGGCCTTTGAAGCGTCAATCATTGCGATCGAAGGAAGATTGTTCATAACGTGCGCTCTCCGCGGCTCTTGTGTGTGTAGGTTTGGTTTTCGAGCGTTCGGTTGACATCTTCGCTACTGGTGGACTTTAGTACTAAGACCTCCATTGGTAAGAAGTCGCTGCCACCGCGTCTCCGAAAAGAGGTCGCGCCAGCTGCTGTTTAATGCTCCTCGTAGTGTATACTCGTAAGGGTGTGCGCACATTAGAAGGCAACCGGGAAGCGGCCTGCCTTATTCGTGCGGTGGCTGTCAGGTCAGGGAAGATGCAACTCCTTGTTCGCAAATTAGCCAACACGTGCGCAACTTCACGACCGTTATCGTTGCTACAGCACGTAACACGTTGCAGAGCTTAGCTAAGACTCTGGAGCTCACCAGCATGATGACGAAGAAATAATGCCTTCTGGAGAGGACTTGGAGATCCCCTCGCTCGACCGGGGCCTCCTCAGTCTATTCCGATTCTCCTCTCCTTCAGGGCAAGGGAAACCAGTGTGTGATTTTATTCACGAATATATAATTGCATCAGGTAGATTCCCCTGCTAGAATGAAAATTCACCGCTTTTTCATTTCCGTTTTCTTTGATCTCCTTTTTAATCCAAATTCGAGTCTAGGTCACAAAATTATCCAATTACCCCACTCCTTGCCCATGAGTGCGTTTGTATCAGCAATGCACTTTGGCCGATCCCCCGCCGTGGGTATGTGCCATTAAGCCTGAGGACATCGTCATCAAAAGGTAGACTGCAGAGGAGCTCCCGCAATGTAGAAAGCACAGGTCATACCTGCGAGTTGTGCTCCGAGTCACTGGGCTGCTTTCGTGTTTGTTCATTTTTTCTTTAATACTGATATAGAGTAAGATGTGAAACCGACTTGAAAATTGGCTTTGGCCGTACTTTTGGAGGTTCTCAGTCTTCTCCGATTCGGTGTTCTTTCTTTTCATTCCTGGGGTATTATGGCTTTTGGGGTTTCGCGTCTGTGTTTGTTTTTTGGTTCTCCGTTCCGAGGATGCGAATCAATCTATAGCCTCAGTACTCAGAGGTCTTCCTTCGGCCAAGAGCGGCTTAAAGGCGCAAAGCTGCTGATAAGCCTGCTTGGGGATTAGAGCGAGCTCCAAATACCCCGGTCCTTTGCATGCACATGCGGCCGCTACGCGCCTTCCTCCAGTGACCGCCTTCCAGCGATTCGCTACCCCAGTCTTTGTCTCGTTACAAATTCCTCCAGGTACGAGATTAATTTGCCATATCCTCGCAGCCTCCTGGTGTTGAGGTTTGTTAGCCGCTGCTGACTCGCCTCGCTTGGTTAGCACAGTGCCGCAGGCGCGCTTTTCCTACCGGATCCTTACTCTGACTCACCGTGCTCTGGCTCCTTACCTTGGGGTTGAGAACTCCGCCGAGTGAAAGCTTGGTTACAGAGAATTCAAAGCTAATGAGCGCCGCTCTAAATAATATATTCGATGCACTGAAAGCCTGTTTTATTATTGCTGTTCAAGGCATAATATTATCAACAAAAAATTTTAATAACCCCATCGGTGAAGGTTGCACAGTCGTTGCAAAACTGAAAACGTTCAATATATTATTGTCGATTTTATAGTTTATTTATGTGGTACTTTTTCTATGTAAGATTTTAAACAAAAAAGCTACTTCTTACGCGATAACAAAGCGCCCGAGACGCCCTGCGAACATCGGTAACAATTGAAACGATACAAAGGAACTGTCGCATTGTGCTGCCACTGCTGATTCATGAGCAGAGGAGAGACGCCAGTTCCGTAAATCTTTCTTCTTCTCCAGCTGTGCGACAGGCACATCTTTCATTTTCAGTATGCTGAATGAGATGTTCGTGTCCCGCAAAAATAACAAGTTTCACAGTGGTGCTTGCAGTGATGCAAACAGAATTACAGGGCGCTTTCCAAGAGCCGTATACTTAAAGATTTGACCGGAAGTGCACATATCGGTTCTTGCTTGAAACCGTTGGGACTGCTGTACGCTTCATTCGCGTACCAGTTATGAGGCGTCGCTGTTCTCTAAAGTGAACCTACTGAGAGTGGTCCTGCACCGTAAGAATGAAAGCTCCCGAACTCCACGTGTCGTTTAGCGTCAGGTTCTTTCCCCTCTTTTTTTATTTTTCAGGACAGTCAGCGTGGATGTACAAGCGCTGGTGACACGAAAAAAAACAGATAGATTCCACTCAAAAGCGAAATTTATTTTTGATTTTTGTACATAGAAAAGGTGCGGAAAATAAAAAATTTCTGCCATGCTCACGAGAGATTGTTGGTGCCTTAAAGAGATATAGGATAACGCAAGAAACCCTACAGTACGAACGCGAACCTTAGTGGTTGCCGTCTTATTGTGTTCTGTGCCCTTTCTTGTCGGCGACTTATTCCGCATCATTCTTAAATGATATGCCGATCTTCTTATCATGGTCACAATAACATATTCGATTTCCTCTTGCTAGAAGGTCTGCATTGAGGAGCGTCGATATTTATTGTTACGTGTTCTGGTAAGCTGAAAAACGACAATTCCATGCTTGGCGCTACTGGCAGTGCAATAGGAGTTAGGTTTCCGTCTTACGAATACCACCGGGTATCTCTGTAACAAAATTCTCTGATTGGTCGAGAGGGCCGTGACGTCATCAGCACCACCAAATTTGAAAATCTGAGGACTAGAATATTCGAGTACCTTTCATTGAGTTATCCTATAGAATTATACTAACCAGACCCACTCTTCTACCTTAATAAACCCACCAATATACAGTAATCTACCAATCAGTTTACAATAATCCGCCTTAATTCACCAATTAATCCACCTCAATCTATTTTCTGGGCCTAAGTCTGAAATTTCGTGGTTCTTTGGAAAATTTACTGGTGGGCGAACTTCCAGGTGCTATCGCATTTTCTTCTTTAGCCATGTGATTGTGAATATGTGAATATAATAACTAGAGCGGCGCTCATTAACTTAGAATCATCTTTAACAAAGCTTCCGCTCGGCGCAGCTCTCAACCCCAAGGAGCCAAAGCCACGGTGAGCCATGTGGTTAAGAAGGAACTAAATTTGTTCTCCTGCTTTCAAAAGGGGCGCATGATAATATTAACTTTGCCATTCTCCATTCTGATGTCTTTAATGTTCAAGTTAACATAAAAAAATTCGCAGGAAGCGTACGAGGGGCATTGCTCATTGAACAAATCAAAGCAGTGAACAAGAAGCTAATGATGATGAAAATGCTCAATGAGGAAAGAAGGGGAGGGGGAACTAGGGGAAGATGGTTGTGTCCTCAGTCCAGGATTCCGTTGGCAAAGCCCGCCGTCCGGCTCTGTCGACGAGTGTCGATGATACTGACAAGACAGGGCTGCCTCCAATCCTTCCCAAGTTGGCTGTTCTCTTAAATGTACAGAATTATTAGCCTGGCACGCCCATACCATATGATATAGGTTGGTGTATTGGCCATGCATTAGAGGCAGTCGCGCGCATTTGACGTAGTTCGAGCTTACATAAGGGAGTGCAGCATTGTAATGTAAGCGTGAGGCTTAAGCATGCACCGTAACGCGTAGTCAGTGTGAGCGAAAACATTAGCGCACCACGATGAAGTTAAAAATCGTGCGATAATTCAAACTAAAAATAAATTCAAATGCGACTTCGGTTCGTGCTTGGGCTTACAACCTTTGAAACTTTCTTCCATTTTTTTGGCCCTGGCCTCTCGCTGTGATGCCCAACGCGTATGAAATGTTGCACTGAGGTGGACGAGATGACCGGTGACTCACTGGAACTTAGGCAGAGATGCTAGTTTGATTAACAACGTGGCCTTCAGCAACTAGAGAATAAGAGCATAACACTAAAACCAGAGTCATTAAATTGCGCTCAGTAGAAGTATTTAAGGGCGCTACTCAAACTCGTGTGAATTATTTTATTCTTTTCTTTTGCGCTTCGCCTCCATTGAAACGCGAAAGGTTGCCGTGTGCTCTGCGATGGTAGCGCACGTTACAGAACGCCAGGTGGTCGAATTTATTCGGAGCCCTCCACAACGGCGCCCTTTTTTCGCTTTCCTTCCTTCACTCTATCCATTCCTTCCCTCTCGGCGCGGTTGAGGTGTCCACAGAAACGTAAGTTACTGCGCCTTTCATTTCTTCCAAAACAAATTTTGATTTAAATTTTTTCCTTTCGTCTCTCTGTCTTAATTTCGCCATCACGTCAGAGAGAAAAGGACGCTAAATATGTTGTGGCATTTAATATTCGCGTCAGTTTCCACCTTGTTAATATTGTTTTGTTTAGATTTTCATTCTCTAAACGAGACTTTTATCTTAAAGTGAAAATTGGTTTTGGGGGAAAGGAAATGTCGCAGTATCTGCCTCGCATGTTGGCGGACACCTGAACCGCGCCGTGAGGGAAGGGATAAATGAGGGACTGAAAAAAAAGGAAAGAAAGCGGGGCCGTAGTGGAGGGCTCCGGAATAATTTCGACCATCTGTTGATCTTTAACGTGCACTGACATCGCACAGACCCGCCACTGTGGCTCAGTGGTTAGGCGCTGGCTACTGATCTGGAGTTCCCGGGTTGGAACCCGACCGCGGCGGCTGCGTTTTTATGGAGGCAAAACGCAAAGGCGCCTGTGAGCTGTGCGATGTCCGTGCACGTTAAAGATCCCCAGTTGGTTGAAATTATTAATAATAATAATAATAATTGGTTTTTGGTGGAATGGAAATGGCGCAGTATCTGTCTCATATATCGTTGGACACCTGAACCGCGCCTCAAGGGAAGGGATAAAGGAGGGAGTGAAAGAAGATAGGAACGAATAGGTCCGTAGTGGAGGGCTCCGGAATAATTTCGACCACCTTGGTATCTTTAACGTGCACTGACATCGCACAGCACACGGGCGCCTCAGCGTTTTTCCTCCATAAAAACGCAGCCGCCGCGGTCGGGTTCGAACCCGGGAACTCCGGATCAGTAGTCGAGCGCCCTAACCACTGAGCCACCGCGGCGGGACGAAGTCCTCCACTACGGCACCTCTTTCTTCCTTTCTTTTTTCACTCCCCCCTTTATACCTTCTCTTACGGCGCGGTTCAAGTGTCCAACGATATATGAGACAGATACTGCGCCATTTCCTTTCCCTACAAACCAATTATTTTTATTATTATCTTCACACAGCACGCGGGCGCCTTAGCGTTTCGCCCCCATCCAAACTTACGGTCTTGGTTTTTGATGCGCTGAGTACAAGACATATGTGACTCATATTTTTTCTTCTTGTTCTAAATGTTGTCTTTTTTGATCGAATCGATCATTTTTGTTTTGGTGGCTGTCTTTTAGCGCCGTCTGGCTGTCATATGCACGTATATATAAAACGAACTGCGTGTCGCCTTCGTTTTATGCCGTCAAAAGGGCATCACAAACTGCGCAGGCAATCTCACCATGGCATGAACTTGCTACCTAAGGCGTGCGCCCTTTAAGAAATGGCATCTGCGCTGGCGTCTTCGACTATTCCTCATCCAACGCAATGCATTAGAAAATGTCGTCACTGCGCGCGGCTTTGTTGTGTAGTTTCACTGTTGCAAATTGCGGTCTAAATGAATGCGGCGCATCCCTTTTTGCTCTTGCTTCACTTTCAGTTCACTTGCATTTTATTTCCGTATTATGCCGTACAAGTTACTACGCACCATTCGGATGCATAATCAGTAGCTAGCACACAGTGTAAAACAAATTTACGTATGGACCGAATGATTTTAGGTCAGCGCCACAAGGTGGAGTAGATTTGTAATCAGGGAGTAATTACTCATCGGCATGCACCAAAGAGCAGTCATTTGGCTACGAAAAAGTTTCGTCAAACTTCATATCTGAACAAATCTGCCCCTACCCCCTCCATAAATATATTGGACCAACACCGTTCCCACTTCGAGTTGTTGATCAATTCCCTGTCTCCCTACCATATATATGCTAGCCGTCCCGGTTAGCTCATTTGAATGTCCGGACCCCGTAGAGTATCTGTTACGGGTCCAATTGGACTTATTTTTGTAAATGTGGCGGAGAGTGTGAAGGATGTTTCTCTCCCGCCATCGGTTGGCCCGGTATTGCACTACCTCCGGGATCGGCCTTGTCTTTAGCGCGTCTTTACTATCCTGTCTTTCTATCCCATCTTTCAACTCGCCTACTATCTGCACGTGGTAGCGATTGTGGCTCGGCTTGAGCCAGTGGGCAGGCCTGTGCACTTTCCTTTTCTTTCTTCCTGGCAACGACAGACAGACAGACAGCTCAGTTGGTAGAGCGACTGCTGCGGTGAGGCAGTGGTCCCGGGTTCTAACTCCGGACCGGGCGATTTTTTTTCTTTAACTACGAATTTTCTGAAGAAACTGTATAGCTCTCCCTTGTAGCCGTATGGCTGTGCTTGGGTGGATTCTCCTTACTACGCATGCATTTACACAGCACCTGTGCGGAACGGAAAATTATACTCTGGCATAAGATCTAAAACACAAATCTGAGGAAAGGTATATGAGAGTGTACGAATACGCGTGTGTTATAGTTATTACCAGTCAACAAAATTCAAGTGTACCAGTATAAAGCAAGGGGTAATAGAAGGGTGCAAACAGCATCACATTGGCCAATTGGGGCGCTGAAGAAGTAAGTACTACATTACCGCGCTCGCTTTTATGCAAGCTGCCCGGACTGCGATTTCTGTGTTTATCAAGGAAGAGAGGCTATTTTCCCCCTACTCTATGCGACATGAAGGCCCGCGGCTCCACCACGTAGGCCAGGGTGACAGCCCAGAGCGCACGAAATGTCGGTCAACCGCATCTAGGTCCGAAAGCGGGTCTCGCTGGGCTCGAGTTTCTTGAGTAAACATGGCGGCGCCCCTTCTCCTTCCCATTTCTGAGAAGAAGGAGGGGTCTGCTGTTTTCTTAGCTCTCCCCCCTCTTGCTAAGACGGACGACGAGAAGGCGACATGGCCACGTGACCTTTCGCGCGTCGCGTGGTGGCGGAGACGTGACCGCCGCCCAGGAAGCGACGCCTCCCCGGTCACGACGCCCGTACGACGCGTGGGTGACCCGCAGCGAAAGTGAGCACGTCGCAGATGAAGTGAGCGAAATAACGATTTCTCTTTTTTCGGAACTTCTTGCTTGGCTTTCGGGGCAGTTCGTTGATTTCGTGCTAGGTGGCCTGTACGTGATGTCACGTGTTGCAGCTCCACTGGTAGATTCCTCACTGCCAGCGGGGATAATTAGATCGGATGTGCGCTCAGCTTTAGGCCGCGCATCTGGTTCCACAACTTGGCAGCCTCGGTGGCGTGGGTGCAAGCCGTAGTTGGGAGCAGCTCTCTGTGCCCCTGTAGCAGAAGCTGGCGCCATCGGCTTCCGGACCCGTATGGTTGGTTCACGGGCGCGAGACAACACTTTGGCCGAAGCCGTCGCCTCGGGCTTGTACCTTCCGCTACATTGCCATATGTTTCAATTTGCACCAGTGCAGAAAACAAAAAATGAATGAATGAATGAATTTTTTTTTTTGGCCAACAGAGGTCCTGGGGAGCTTACAGGAAAAGCAAATGGATTGCCTCGATGGCTCAACAGCTGTCGGTATCCGCAACAGAGCATGCGTTTCCTTCAATCAATCAATCAATCAATCAATCAATCAATCAATCAATCAATCAATCAATCAATCAATGGGCAACTCCGCACGCGTTTGTTTAATTAATGTCTACGAAAGCAGCGGGAAGGAGGCAAGGGCGGGTGCGTTGCAGTATTGGCGGCATCGGATATTGCTGTATTTTTACGACACTACTCTACAGCAATGCTACCTTGAACGCAAAAAGCCCGGCCACGTTTTCGTAACCCTCTTTCCCGCCTTTTCTCAATGAATGGGCTTCGCCGCTCTCCAATATCTCCTTTCAATTTTTGTCGCACTGCGTAGCCATTCCCGAACGCAGCGTTTCAATCGGTGTCATAAAAAGAAAATAAACGCCGCGTTAAGGAATGGATACACACTGCCATTCTTTTTTTGCCCAATAATATCTGGTATAAAGGCAGCGGCAACTACGTCGCAATGCATGTGACCCTTGGTTAACGTGTGCACGTCATCTCACCGCTCCCGGTAGCGAAGAAGAGAATAGGAGTTATTGTTTTTTATATTTATGGCGCTTTAGTTTGTAGCGTACACACACTGACTAGCGCATACCCTGCGTGTCGTTTTGGACATCGAATGGGCTGTGAAATACTTGCATGCCCGCCTGACTTCCATCCAAACTCAATAAAGCTGCAAATTTTTTTCTAATTGTTTTTTTGGGGAAAGGAAATGGCGCAGTATCTGTCTCATATATCGTTGGACACCTGAACCGCGCCGTAAGGGAAGGGATAAAGGAGGGAGTGAAAGAAGAAAGGAAGAAGAGGTGCCGTAGTGGAGGGCTCCGGAATAATTTCGACCACCTGGGGATCTTTAACGGGCACTGACATCGTACAGCACACGGGCGCCTTAGCGTTTCGCCTAGTTTGTCCGAACACCGAAACAGAGAAATTTGTTCCAACGGCTTCAATCAGTGCCGAATTTTATTCGATTTTCTCAGCGAATAAACGAACAAATGAAGGCAGAAACTTGGAGAGATAACGACTTTTATCAATCGCGGGAAAGCTTCATAATGCTGACTGAAGCGCACCAATGATCACCGATGTCTAATAATGCCAAGGGATTTTACTTCTTTCCTCTTTTCGCTTCGGAATTTATTTTCCACTGAAATGGAGTTCCATCTGCAGAGAGCCGAACCTATGTTTTCAGTAACGCGTGTTGTTTGCCAGATTTTTTTCTTTGAATCAAACAAACGTCATAGGGGCCCCCCTCATTACGTTCCGCCTCACCTGTTCCACACCGCTGACGACGCGGGATCCGCGTTGACCTCGACACACTTGCGTGGTCAAGTGTGCGAAGGATCGACCTCCGTTTCGAAGGAGGAATGCGCGATCCATTGCCGTGTCGACCACGGCTGACCAGGCTCGATCGGAGCGCGCTGAGTCAGGGCAATGCGTTGGCTGCGCTGGACGACGCCGCTGACCTGGTGCCCTTGATGATGATGACCGGATCCTCGCGATTGTCGCTCACCGTCGGGAGCAATGAGGCGTTGTCGTTCTCAATCTCAGCACTGCCCCGTTCGATGGGCTACGATTTCGGTTTTCTGAGCTGTGCAGGCCGAGGGATAGAAGTGACGCAATCGACTTTGCAAGCGAGCTTGTGCCCTGCGGGAGCGCTTGCTTGCAGTAGAGTTCCCTGCGTCTCGAAAGTTGCTGAAAGTAGTAGGTAACAGGTACTGTGGTGGGCCGTAGAGAAGATGGGCAGAAAATAAAAATAGCTTCTTATATGAGAACCAAGCGACGTCCCACATTCGCCGATGGGTCGTGAGGACCAGGACAGTTTGCTGCATCTGAAGTGCGCTTCGCTCTCTGAAAGACTGTATAATGGCCGATTGTACACTATGTGATTGCTTTTAGGTCCCCATGGATTCATGCCTCTGTTTAAGCATTACCATAAGAACAGCACTGCTTAAAACCAGGTTGAATGGTTTGTGTTCACGCCTTTTCGATCTACTTGCTAATTTTAGTGCGAATCAGGTAGTGAAGGTCGTTTAAGGGTGCGTTTGTAGGCTTCACTTCGTAGTGTTTTATAACCCAATGCAACGAGGCATTGTTATGTTTGCTTCCTTTCAGCCAGAGAGGTGAACATTGAGGTCAGAAGAGCTGTTCTAATGGCGGGCAGTTCTCAAGGGAACCTAGCTCGAATTGAAGTGCGCAGGTTTCCGAACAGGCCTTTTTTTTTTTCTGAATAAATCAGTGGGCTGGCTCGCTTCATGCAGATTAGGCAGGCTGTCTCTCAGATTAAAAGTGAGACGACTGGTCGCACAAACCTTGGTCCGCAGAAAACACCCGAGCTTTGAGTTCGTCACGATTTCATGAACAAAAGTGAAAGGTGGAACTTTCAGCTGCAGGGAGAAAAAATACAAATAAAAGGGCACGGGTAATTGGCTTTCCAGAACAATCCACGTCTCGCGTTTTCCACTGGCTTTTACGCTAAGCCCAGCCCGGTGTAGTCTCTGAAGCTTTGAACCCGTAACACCGCTGTTGTGCGGTCAAAGGCCATGTACACTGTGCCCCGCTATACAAGTAGCTTCCTTGAACTTCAAATACACTAGCGCTGAATTTACTATCACGAATGTAATTCGATTGGAAAACTGGCAAAAATTGCTGATGCCTTCCGGGGGTGAGTATTATTCTTTAGAAGAAAGAGGCTTGATCTAGTTGTCAAACATGCCCAACATTGGCAGATAAAAATTTTGAAAATTGAAAAATTGTAAGATACTGTTATGGAAGTATTGAAGTTTCCGTTCTTCTGATATGCAGCAAAATCTTTCTTTTAAAGTGTTTCAATCGATCGCGTCGAACACCTAAGGCTGCCATAGGAAACCAAGAAGGAACGCTTTTGACGATACCAAAAACGCTAATATGTATAAAAAAATAAAAGACTGTCGTCGGGTGATCTGCAGATATCGTGATTGTTATAGTCTAATCTTACATTGTATGAAAAAATGGCATTCGTATACAGTTTGCCGCTCTAAAATGCTTTTGTCCAGAATGGTTGAGTATTATAGAATTAAACATACACTCGCCAGAACTTTTCGAAGAAAAAAAAAACACTATCACCGTCGTTCCATGCGGCGCTCTATGTGATCAGGGGACCCGTACGGGACCCGAAACGTCGTGTTTCCTTTTCTTCGAAACTTTTGGCGAGTTTATGTTTATTTCTACAATGTTCGACCCTCGCGGGACAATATTCCGTCAAACTCTGGACTATAAATGGTTAGGTATCATGCAAGACTTGTCGCCACGTTGGTAGGAGTTCATCCTGAAACTTTGCTTTGACCATCGGTAGTTGTTCTGAACATAAGTTTGATTGTTCCACCGGCAATGATAAATGCGAACGTGTGTGAGGCGGGGTCTGTGTGCAGCCGCCGGGTTATCTACGTAAGTGCAATCTTTACGAATAAATACTTTTTGATAATCAACGCTTTGTCGCATCTCCTTGTTCTCGTCGCTGCCTGTATTTTTCGCACTCGTCTTTTTTCCACTGTCCACACGGTCAGGAGTGACGAACTGTGTCCTGTTTACCGCCCATGGCGGCCAGCAGATAATCCCTAGCTGTGGGCGAACACGCGCGGAATGCGCCTACGTTGGTTTCCGTGCATATTTACAGTCCAGTGCGGCGGCGAATGGCGCCCGTGCTGGCATCTACACAGGACGCCTATCCCTTCGGTCGAAGCACGGGCTATAAGAGATGCAGGAATCAAGAAAACAACTTCAAAGATCACAGGATGAATGTGCGGAGTTAGATTTAAGGCCTCCGTAAGGCCAGTCGACTGAAAACGATGCATGGCTTAGCTGCAAAACCACGGGCATAAAGGCGAAAGAAAGGGTAGTCCTTTGTTGCGTTATAGTTTTCTCCATACACCGGTGATTACGCGGTCACACCGTGCTTTATGCGATATTAGTTTGTTATTAACCACGCGCGACGAGCTCACTGTGACGTGAAGTCATCGCAACACGCTTCGCTCTAAGCACCGCTAATCACAGAGCAGTGTCCCTGCTAACTGCTCCCCTGATGGCCGTGCAGTGCTGCGCTTATTTTTTTTTTCTACCCATGCCCGTGCAGTTAAGCCTAGTGATATTAAACGCCTAATGACCGCGATCGCACAATGGGGCGTCGTGGTGGATGCGTAGGAAGGGTTCCTTACAGCAGGCGCTTTTGGGCCGTGTGTGTGGCGAGGCAGCGCCGCGTTGTCAATCCCCCGTGGCCGGCAGTCATGGGCGCACGTTAGACAAGCACTATATATATATATATATATATATATATATTATATATATATATATATATATATATATATATATATATATATATATATATATATATATATATATATATATATATATATATATATATATATATGTATATATATATATATATATATATATATATATATATATATATATATATATATATATATATATATATATATATATATATGTATATATATATATATATGTATATAAAAACGAACAAAATGAAGGAAGAAAAGCCAACACCCAAAACGCACTTTCTGCGGGAGGTTGGTGGAAGCTTGACTAGCCAGTGCAGATCACTTGAAATTTTGAAGTTGTGCTAATGTAAAAGCAGCTAATGAGCGTTAATTTTATTTCCTCAAGAGTGACTTGGGACGCCTGGTATTTGATAGATTGTTGAATCGAGTCAGCACATTTTTCAGGGGCTTTTTTGCAGCGAAACGATTAAAAAAAGGAAAAGACTTCCGCAGTTTTCGTCCCCCGCGACCGTGGGGGGGGGGGGGGGGGGGGGAGATCAGCAGTTTCGTTTGGCGGGAATTTTTCTAACGAAACGAATGCAACAACACTGTTTACACCGAAGGAGTGGGAGAGAGAGGGAAAGAAAGAAAGAAAGAAAGAAAGAAAGAAAGAAAGAAAGAAAGAAAGAAAGAAAGAAAGAAAGAAAGAAAGAAAGAAAGAAAGAAAGAAAGAAAGAAAGAAAGAAAGAAAGAAATGCAAAGAACGTCCAGCGAGTGCCTACAGACGGACTCTCAAGCCAGCCCTCTAGCCGCTGTGAAAGTTTTTTTTTGTGTGTGTGTGACGAGATGAACGAGTTGCCCATTAGAGCTTTGTTCCTGAGTATCCCATGGCGCTTTGGTGATGAGCATTGTAATGTTCATTCGAGGTTGAAAGCTTACAGAATCGTCACCAAAGCATCTGTGGCTTCCCACAGCTCAAGTTCCCTTTAGAGTTGAAGGGCAATTAATTATTTCACCCCGCGTCGTAGCAAGACCGCCTCCTCTGCAGGCAATATGATTCGGCCTTTTGTAGCAGATGGAATCGCGGAAGGAGGAAGCTACTGAGTGAAAAGGAGAGATCCCCGCACCTGCGTGTGTGGGCGGAACAGGGGGAGAACGATTCGAACGCGCCGAAGCATCGCACGCTCAGCATAGAAAGCTCAACTCTTCTGTAGGACTATGCTGCACAGCCATTTTGTTGCTATCCAACCTGAAGACCCCCTCTGGCGATATTCCCGGCCTCTAATGATCCAGCGGAGCGAAGATCACGGGGAGCGCTCAATGCGCGAGGGAGCCTCTATTGTTTCTCTCTCTCTCCCTGCTTTGTTCTTGCTTTCTTCCTCGGTCGCAGCAGCTGCGCCGCTCGCCGGTCGTTGCGGGGTCACCTCGGAGACGTGGGACACGCGAGACGCACGCTGCAGGGGTTAATTGCCAGGCGCCCCTAATTGCTTGTCGGAGGAGAGGAGTCCGCGGCGCTATCGCCTTCCGGTTCCCCGCGGATCCCAATCAGCGGAGGCCGACGACGAAGGTGCCGATCGCATCCGGAGCTGCGCGGAACGCGACGTGTTGCCGTGAGAACCGACGCCACATACACGCACGCCCATTCGCTCTGCCGCCCTTTTTTTCTTCTTTTTTTACCTCTGTGTCAGAGGGAAGGAGTAGGCGACAGCGGACGCCATGTACGAACACAGAGAGAAAGAGGCGCGTCCATTGACCGCCACAAGCTTTCAGAGGTAAACGGATCAATAAACGCAGCCTCGCTTCTCTCCACTTTATTGCGACCATGTAGAAGCCAGTAGATTACTTTGTTAGCTCATTTCTTGTCATACGCGCGTTTCTATTTCTGTTTGTAGCCTCGTTAGTCTGTCGCTCTCTCTGTTCTTTTTTATCCTTTGTTGAACTTTCGTGCGACGAATCCCTAGCGATCGTTCGAGGCGTTCGAAGAAATTTTGACTGAGAAGCCACTCCTGTGATAGGGAACTCCGTTACTGTCGCCGCATTTTGCTTTTTAAGTGTAACTGCCTTGGCGAAACATCGGGAAAATCTGCACTAATGTACCGATAAATTTAAAAAAAGTATCTGCGTTTTCGGTGTTTTCAATAGATCGCACCTCTTCCGTCTGTGCAGCTGTAGGTAGTTTTGACGGGACCTCACGGGAGGCACCGTCTTCGGTTAGAGGGGCAATAGCTTCCACAGTGTACGCGGAAAGAGGATTAGCAAAAAGCCCACTGCGCTTCTTGGTCCCTAAGACAGCGGTCGCTATGACGTCCTTGAAAACTTTGCCAGCGAGTTGGGTTCAATACCTTCGCAGAATTAATGTTACATGAGCATAGCCCGCCGCCGCGGTGACTCAGTAACCGGTTATGGTGCTCGGCTGCTGACCCGAAGGACGCGGGTTCGGTCCCGGCCGCGCCGATGGAAATTCGACGGAGGCGAAATTCTAGTGGCCCGTTCACTGTGTGATGTCAGTGCAGGTTAAAGAACCCCAGATGGTCGAAATTTCTGGAGCCCTCCATTGCGGCGTCCCTCATAGCCTGAGTCGCTTTAGGACATTAAACCCCCATAAACGAACTAACGAGCATGAGCAGAGCACGGGTTATGAGTGTGGGGGCCTACTCTGTTGACCACCTGCGTCGTTTCTTGTCATGGACCCGGTGCTTTTCGTTTCGTTGTGTAATTGCAAAGCGTCAACTGAATAAATACAAAAGCTTATAGCGTGCCGTTTACATCGCGCACCTTGTGGACTCCGGCATGTACAAGTTTACTTCACCACTTACGCGTGATTGAAGGCGTGTATGCCGACACGAAGCGTTACCGTAGATATAACCAAGCGAGCGATGACGCTGTCGCGTGAGGCGAGGACGCTAGGCTGGAGCAGTCGTGTGTCACCATCGCGTGCTGGGCACAGGCACGAGTATCGCCGGCAACCGCTTCCAATGCGGAAAACGCGACGCACGACGTAATACGTCCAGAATGCGGTAGCGTGTGCGCTGGTGCACATGGAGAGCACGAGTGCTCATTGTCATGAAAATAGGCGCTGCGGCGAGAACACTTTGGAAGCTCACGCATCAGGTGTGTATGCTGCCGACGGCCCGGCCGCTTTCGCCCTGCATGCCTGCCGTACACGAAACACGAGGCGTGTGTGGGACGAGAGCCGAGCTGGAAACTTTTGGAAACTTGGATTTTTTTTTGTCTGTTAGGGTGCTCTAAGCAGAACCGAGGGGAGCACAGTCTGCCGACGCCGTAAGTATAGTTTCGAACTTGACGAGCGGGCAACGTGGGAGGCGGATTCAGCAGTCCGCGTACTCGCTTCGTTCGAAACGCGCAGATGCGGGCGTTTTACACACGGAATTTTCCTTTCTTGTTTGTTCCTTGGTCCGTGTATTATGCTTTCCGCAACGTTGCCCACGCGCGCAACGTACCGCGTTCTGGGAGCTTGTGTTATGCAAATGGATTAGCTCCGTAAGGACGTTAGACGCCGAGGCCGCTCTTTTCCCGTCGTTCGTTTGCTCTGTTTCTACGGAAATGAGGTTTACGTGTACTCCTAATTGCTCTGGAGCATGAAGAGAAGAGAGGTTCTGCTGACGAAAGAGTGAGCTCGATGGTTACATAACGAGATTGTTCTGTGACAATTTAAGAAAGCCCTGACGCCGACCAGTTAGTCCCACGTTCCAGAACAACGGCTCGAAACCAGCTTAACGAAGAGCCTCGGATCGCACCCGAAGCTTAAATGGAAGATGACGCCCGCGCATGTTCGCAATTTAGTGCGCTCGGCCATGCCTTTCATTTCTATGGTTTGTTTTCTTCTGCGCGACCATTCTGAGCGCGTCCGACCTTGTTTGCGCTTCCTTGCGTTGCGGCTGTGCGTGCATTCACCGCTCCTTATTTCCCTGCGCGATTCCCAATGCGCGATGGTTGACAGGAATCGAAGTTTTGATACCATTCTGGGGGCATTATTCTGCCGTTCCTTTGCGGACGGTGTCAGGTCGAACACCGTAAAACCAAGAGATGCATACACAGAGAAACAGAGGAAAACGCAGGATGGCACAGGACGCTCGTTTCTCCATGTTTGCGTGCGTTCCGCCGGTGCGACCACGTACCGACTCGGCCAGCTTCTAGGAAGTTCGGTGCTGCTTCCATGAGCATGGAAGTGCCTGTCCCCCTCCTCTGCTGTGCCCCCTCCCTCGCGCTCGTGACAGTCGTGCGAGTGCGTGAAACGGCCGCCGGCATCTGCCGCGCGTGCGGTCCTATCGTCGTGGCGTCTCGCAGCAGCTGCCGCGTCGCGCTCGGATAGACAGGCGCACGGCCGCCGATCCAGCGGGATCAGGCCGTGCATAGGTCGCGGCAGGGGCGGGATACGGCATCTGCGGCTCCTGTCGTCGACACCGCGTCTCTCGCTGCGCCCACGTGTGCGTGGCGACGATCTCTGCGACCCTATGCGGTGTCTCTTTGTCTCGGCCCGTGGCCGGTGGAAGCGACCGTGCTGTTCGCGCTGCGGCCATCGTGTCCCGTGCTGCTGTGGCGGATATGCGCGGCCTACGGGGGTCCTCGCCGTCGTCTTCGCTGTGTGACGTCGGGCCCGCGCCTGGGTCGCTACCGTGGTGTGGATAATGATGGGCGGATCGCCGGTCAGCCTGAAGAAGCGGTCGTCCCACCGCCGCAGGCTGCGGCGGTTCCTGAGTGTGAGCGCATTTCATTCTTATCCCCGTGTTCTTTTCTGCGATTTGCTTTGCAGCACCTGCTGTGGCGTAAGCGACCGTGTAACCGCAAGCTTAACGTTCACCTTCGCGAAAGGAAAATGCTCGGGGTGGCATAATGGACAGTGTGTGGCAGTATTCATCGTCTGTCACGTTTCGCGCACTTGTTTTCCTTCCTTTGCTTGCTACAGCTGCCTGGTTCGCAGGGATATGACGCATACGTGCTACAATTTCTATATAGATCTCGTTGTCGTTATTTTCGGTGACCATTATGTGTTCCGTTCACTCGGGGTTTCTTACTGGGATTCACACACAGCAGCTCGTTGTTTCGTGTGCGCTAATTTGGTTCCAAGCTTTGATATCCGGGCTTTGTGAGCTCTCGAAACGCATGGAACGCAGTGTAAGCTGTTGTTTTAGAGAGGGCCGATAGGTTTCGTTCAGCCCATGAGGTACAGTCGGACCAGCTGCCGACGTCATTATTGTGACGCTAACCCCGCCTGCCCTTGACGCCACTACCATCACCACCTGGAACAGGGCAAAAAAAAAAAATGGACGCTACAGTCGGCTTAATTTTCGAGATGTTTTTGCCTCACACGTCTGCCCACAAAACGCAACTGTGCTGTTTATATTCGCACTTTCACCTGCTTAGAACAGCGCTTCTAGTAACAAACGCCGAAAGGTAGCCGTGGAATGCCCGTGTCACAAGCCGCCGCGGTGGCTCAGTGGCTATGGCGCTCGGCTGGCGGCCTGAAAGACACGGGTTCGATCCCGGCCGCGGCGGTCGAATTTCGATGGAGGCGTAATTCTAGAGGCCCGTGTACTGTGCGATATCAGTGCATGTTAAACAACCCCAGGTGGTCGAAATTTCCGGGGCCCTTCATTACGGCGTCTCTCATAGCCTGAGTTACTTTGGGACGTTAAACCCCTATAAACCAAACCAAACCAAACCCGTGTCACAAACTGCTTATCTGGCGGCTTCGCAGACACTAGCCCAATAGGCGCAGGGACAGCTTTATACTGTTCTGATATCCTTGCAAGCGCGAGCTGCATATGATATCAATCAATCAATCAATCAGGTTTATTTCACATCAAGGATGTGGGGAGCGGGGACAAAAAGCCTATAGAGGCTTGACGGAGGCCCCCGCCCCCTACAGCAACTACATTGTGCACAAAAACCCACAATCACACAACGGTACATTATATGTTATGCCTGTGACATATTTAAAACAAAAGCACATTGCATCTAAAATAAAACACGTTCAGGGCATCAAAAAACACATAACCATCAAACATATCACGTAAAGAGGGAAGGCATAAAAGCAGGCTGAGTTAGTACACTAAAGAAAGAAACTATATGCTGTTACTCTTCACTAATTACAGTTTTTCACAAATTGTTTAAAATGGACGGGATATTATAGGACAGCATTTGTCTGCCGTAGTTAGTTCGCCTTCGCGGTAAATACCAGTTGTCTCCGATGCGCGTATTGTAGGGGCGTTCTCTGCATGTTAGTCGAGACAAATCAGCGAGAAATGCAGTTCCTTGATTAATATTTGATGTGTACTTTTTGCGGAGCATGACAGAGTACAATTGCACAATAGGTACAATGTGTAATGCCTCAAAGACAGGTTTGGTGTGTACATCATTTGGGATGTTGTTAATTGCACGAACTGCTTTTTTCTGTAGTGCATGGAGTTTTGTAATATTGGAGACAGTGGTTGTACCCCAGACTAAGAAACAATAAGTTATAACACTGGTGAACAAAGAGTCGTACAAAAGTTTTTTTATGCATTGTGGAAAGTAGTACCGAAACTTGGACAGGATACCTACTACTCTTGAAATTTTGGCAACTGTATTATCAACATGAACATCCCAAGATAAGTTCTCGTGGAATGTGACACCAAGGCTTTTAACGGAAGAGGAGACGTGTATTTTTGATGAACCGATCGATAACGTTAACTCAGAAACAGACTTATTACGGGGTCTAAAAAGCACAGCTTTTGTTTTGCTTATATTGATATTCAGCGAATTGGAAAGTGACCAGTGGTGTAGCGAACGTAGGCACCTCGTAGCATTTACTTCCAGACTCGATACACATGGTGCCCTGAAAAATAGGCTGGTGTCATCAGCGTAGATAACAAAAGTTGTGTTAGGGTCAATGTTTACAATATCATTAATGTAGAGATTAAAAAGTAGCGGTCCGAGTATGCTACCCTGGGGTACGCCGGCAGCAATATGCTTGGGGTCAGATAGTGTGTTATCAATCACAACCTGCTGAAAACGGGCCTCTAAATATGATTTAATGATACTATAAAAACAACCTCGGAAGCCATATCTGTCTAGTTTTAGTAATAAGGTTTCGTGATTAACGCGATCGAACGCCTTAGAAAAATCTATAAAAATGCCTAGTGTTAGTTCTTTGTGTTCGAAAGATTCTAAAATCAGCTCCTTCTGTGTAAGAAGAGCGGTCTCAGTGGAGTGTAATTTCCTAAATCCATGCTGACTGGGTGTGATCAACTTATGCTTTTCGCAAAAACCTAGAATCCTGCTATGTAACAGCTTTTCTAAACATTTGGAAAATAACGGGAGTATAGATATCGGACGGTAATTGGATAAATTGTTAGTATCCCCTCCTTTATGAATTACGATGACCCTTGCAGTTTGCATCCTACTAGGAAAGGTGCCCTGGGCGAAACAGCAGTTAAAGACATGGTCTAAGATAGGACAAAGGACATCAATTGCATGTTTGAACGGTAGGATCTGGAACCCATCCACGTCCTTCGACTTGCTATTTTTGAGGCTATTAAAGCATCGCATAATCTCGTTTTGGTCTGTTGGAGCCAGGAAAGCGGTAAGCGAGTTTGATTGACCAAGATATCTCATGCAGGTAGGGTCATGAATAGTATGCGCAACAGACACAAAGAAATCGTTAAAAGAATCAGCCAGCTTTTTTCCTGATAACGTCTCATCATCTATCATGACTTCCAGTTCTTTAATGCTCTTGGATGGGTTAATAATGGTATTAAGTTGTTTCCATACCTTATCACTTCGCTTCAGAACATCCTTGTTGAATAGATTATGGAAGTACTCTTTCTTTGCCTGACGCAGAAATGATGTCACCTTGTTTCTGTACGCCTTAAATATAAGAAAGTCATCAGTGCTTCTATTCTTAATGAAACAATTATAAAGGTAGTTTTTGTGTTTTATCATCTTTAAGCATTCTTTGTTTATCCATGGCTTACGAGCACTCTGTGGTTTTCTGGTGCTTCGATATGGGAAGCATTCCATATATACCGGTTTTATGATGCTTATAAATATATCATATGCTTTGTCAGGATCTGTAACCTCATAAACTGGACTCCAGTCTATTTGCTCAAGTCTAGACCGAAAGCGTGTCAAGGTATCCTTATTCACTAACTGTCGCTGTTGCGGAGTAGTTTTATTGGACTTTGTTATACGACTATCTATGAAGTAAAAAATCGGTAGGTGATCACTAACCTGGCCAGAGATAACGCCAGACACGATTGACTTGTCATGCAAATTTGTAATGAAAGCATCTATTGAAGTTGCAGTCGATGTGGACAGGCGTGTTGGATCAATGATGGCATTAATGAAACCGTTACAGTCTAACAGGTTATTTATTTGACGCTGCTGAGTTGAGGGTGTAGAAAAGTCTATGTTGATGTCGCCGCCAAGGACTAAGTAAAATCTGTTTTCTGTTATCCATGTTAAAAAAGTGTCAAGAAATGAAAAAAAGTTTGGGATGCTACCACATGGAGGTCTGTACAAAACAGAAAAAATGTTCTGCCCAGCCTTTAGAGAAAGTATTTCAAAATCTTCACATGATTTAGTAAAGTCAGGAAGAACTGAACACCGAACGGATTCCTTTGCAGCTATCATTACTCCACCGCCTTTTTTGTTTGGGCGGTATAGCACGTATGAGTTATAATGCGGCATGATAAGGGCTTCATGATCAGTTCGGTACCAGGTCTCAGTGAAAAATATTATGTCAAACTTGAAATCAAACAAGCCAAGAAATGCGATTATTTCATCCTCTTTACTGCGCAGAGATTGTGCGTTAAGATGAAAGAATGACGTTACTTTTTTGTTTTTTGCAAAAAGGCTATTGATATCTGCAGGTAGAAAGAACTGGGAAGCCATGCCTAATCAAAAGGGAAATCTCAGTAGGCGCACGAAATCTTTAGACTATCTTTTCCAGGTCATTGACGCAATCGATCCGGACCACTGACGAAGTTACATCCTTCTTAGCAAAGATGCGGCCATTCCTCGTCCACGCAAACTTCCATTGCTTATCTTTCTTACGAGCATGGCCCATGGCGGAGCGCGTATTTCGATGCAATACCGCATTTAATTATCTAGGCCCAGAGATCAGAAGATATTGAACATATAGGTAGCAGACAGCACTCCCACAGAAAAAAAAATAACGAAAAACACATTGGGAGCACTCTAGGACGCAAACTTCTATCTACCTATATATATATATATATATATATATATATATATATATATATATATATATATATATATATATATATATATATATATATATATATATATATATATATATATATATATATTAAAACTATACTGCAATTACAAGTACGGAAGTTTACGAGGTTACACAACCAGAAAAAAAAATTATTCGGAGGGCAGCCGTCACATACTCTGCAGGTCGAGTCGGCGGCTTCGGAGCGGGCGATCGGCGCCACAGCGCTGGCCCGTTGGCGTCGGCTCCGGAGAAATGACTCGCGCGTCCAGACATTGCCCCGTACCACTTTGTCGCCTTTGTTCCTCAAGGGGTTACTCCGGGACTTCGAGGAACTGCGACCGTCGGCCGCTCCCGCGTCTTCAATTGCCGGGCCACTATGTAGGGTCGCTGACCAGTGGGAGGCGAACAAGCAGCCTTTTTTTGTCTTTTTTCTTTTGTCTCCGTGGGTGCGCGCAATAGCCTCAGACGAGAACAGCTGGCGTTAGGAACTGCGTCTCTTCGGTACAGTGCGAACGGATCACAGCACGGTTAGCGCTGTCTTCCCGCCTCTTTGGTGACCCGCAAATGAAGTAGCGCGCTGCATCTTTGCGCAACCCTTGCAAACGCTTCGATTCGAGGCATTGCAGCATCCGGAGAGTCGGTCGCCTTGAAAGGGGAAAAGGGGGTTCATGACCCATTCCTGCATGCAGCTTTACGGTTCGCTTCCTCTCCGAAGATTTCCGGCAAGTCACGCATTTCAGCTGTTGTCCCTGGTTGGTGCTAACTGCAGTGGAGTGAATGATGCGCAACATTACTAGGCGACGAAACGGAGCATGCATTAGCGGGACTGCGTCTCCCGTGCGTGCAGCGTTTGCAGCAGGGAGTCGCTGCTTCTCGGGATGACTTGTGATATCGTCAAGAGTTTCTCATCCGCGAGTCAAGCAAGTCGAAAGGATCCCCAAATGAAGTAGCGGCACACTCTGCGTGCACGACTTAAGGTTTCGATGCACTGTTGGCTAGGCGAAGGTGACCTCGTAACTTGTGCATACGGATCAATGACTGAAGCATATGAAGCATGTGCTGCGCCACTTCTGGTATTAAAATCAAGGCAGCTTTTCAAGGCAAGTCTTTTAGCAAAAATGTTCGCAGCTATTTGCAGCGGATATGAGAGCGTCCGTAGAATTCACAAAGAAAGAAGGTACATCTTCACAGTATTCTGGCAGCTTTTCCGATAAGAGCTTTCACGGCGTATCAGATGTCCTCTGCGTCGAAGCTGTCCAGTTTTATATTTGGTATATGTTGTGCGTTAGCCAGGCTGTCCGCTGCATGGCGCACATTTCCACAATTCATAAGCGGAGTAAATTACCCTAAAGGATTGCGTTCTTTGGTACCTGGTGATATATGGCATTGTTAATTCGCTGTAGCGAAGGCAAGATCTTCCATCATGAGGGCGAGTACGTGGGCGATTCATTCCAACATTGCCGAAACTTGTTCTCCGTTCGCACTATTTGGTGTGGCGTTATTCCTGTATTGCCAGTAGTGCAATCAGAAGACGCTCGGCTCATAAGACGGCACTTTTTGGGCGACGTGAATTCAATGCTCTGGTGATGTGCATGGCAACACTTGACCAGTAAGAGATGTATCGCACATCGAAGGCCGCGGTGAGATGAAATACGCGTTGAATGCGTGGGCAATGGCATTTACAATGTATTGCGGTGATTATGGGATTATTTTCCCTATTTACTTAATTATTTCGAATGATTCCACCAGCTGTAAGCGTTACAGGAAGCAGAACAAGACAAACCATAATGAATTCGAAAAAAAAAATCAAGAAGCACGCTATATGCAATCGTCTTGAATTCATTGGCGTACAGAATGAGAGTGATGGGGGCGGCGCTGTGTCTATGGTTGCAGCTTGTCCTTCATTGCTGAAGAAATCACTGAAGTAGGTTTCAGGACCCGCAGAACACACGCCACAGGAGTCGGAGGCGACGCCAAAGTTGTGCTGTGCAGCATCGCTCAACCCGGCACTGCTTGAGTTGAGACACGCGCGGCATCCCCGCGTTTTGGGCGCCATTCGGCAGCGGCGGCCACCACGTGACTCGCATCCTACTACTACACATCCTCTCCTCCATTCGCCCTCGTAGAGATCCATCCTTCCCCAGTCCTCAGAGCGTGACACAGTTGCGTGCGGTTCGGCTCGCTTTAGCTGCACAGCCACATGCGTCTCCGCACCTGCCGCCCGCACGCGCCGCTCCGTACAGGTGTTCTATATGGGCTCACGGGACGCGTACACGAAGACATGGCCTGCACGCGCAGAGAGTTCTACACGGGGCCACGCTGGCGCTTACTGGAAGGGCGTTCCGCGCTGCAACCTCGGCGGCCACGCTCGCTACGACACGGATAAACGCACGCTGCCTGAAGTTGGGTTGAATGTGGTGCACGTAATAACTTCGTCGCGTTCACTTTCGTTGTTGAGTTGTTAGTGTTCCTTGTGGGAGAAGAAGGGAAGGTTCGGCGAGCTGATAAGCTGGTATATTTCACAGAGCCCATTTCTGGATTACGGAGAGAGAGGGAGAGAAGAAGGGAATACTAGTCTCGGCGCTAAACTGAATAGCTCACAGAAACAACAAGAAATGTGTTAGGAGAGCAGTGATTCTATTTTCCTTTTGTTTACGTGTCCTTTACTTTCACAATCTTTCGCCGTTTTGTGGTGGAAAGTGATGCGGTTTCCAGGCAGTGGTTGGGGTAGACGCCACGGCGCGCAACGTTCGCAGTGAATGTCACTTAGAGACCTGCTTTCTTGAGCACGCGCAGTAATGTCAAATTTTTTAAAGAGAGCAGTCGTGATATTTAAAATACTGCAGTGCTTACCCCCCTCCCTGGGGGTAAGCATTCTGCTCCGCGTGTTCTGATGCGTTTCGAATGCACCTAAACATCGTGCTTAGGCTGGAAAGCCGTGTGGTCTACGCAGACTAGCGAGATGGTTGCCAGCGTGGGGTTGAATGCATTTCGCTAGCAGCTCAAGAATATACAAAGGCAATAAAAGAGAAAGCAGCCTGTCTCGCGTTTGTTCATTTATCGTCTCTACAGCTTTAGCTCCTGTGCACTGTATGCTTGAAATGAAATTGCGCCGAAACGACTTCTACGTTATGCCAGTGTGACGTCTGAGTGGCAGTTTCCAGGTGAAAGTCGTTAGCTAGTGCGTCGTAAAGGCCACCGTCGGAGTCGAGGTTTTATTGAAAAGTCAGACCCATATTTTCAGCTTGCCCCATTCCCTTGCACCTTTCTAGCTCCTGCGTCGAGGTTGTTACGAAACCGCAATATGAAGCTCAACTTTGAGGCACCCAGCAGAGGCCAGCACTTCAGTGATGGCCACAACGCCGAGACCAAAGCTTGTTTCCCGCTCTCTTCCATTCGTCCCTTTAACTTACCCTCGTCGTCATATTAAGCATATAAGTGAAGGGAAACGGGATGCTCGTTATGACATACATGACGGAAGCCAACAGCCACCCAAATCAAGGAGCACAGGGGATTTTTTTGTAGTTTTTCACCGATGGGAGTTTAATAAAAGCAGAAGAAAAAACAGCCACATGCCGCCGGTGGGATCCGAACCCACGGCCTCCGAATTTCGCTTCCGGTGCTCTACCAACTGAGCTACGACGACGGCTCTCCAATATGCTGCTTTCGGCGGTATTTATGTGTTGTGTAAGCGAACATTGAGAGTGTTCACCAGCGCCACCCACGTCCATAGCGGCGGACGTAGTATGTCCTGTATTACCGCGAGTGCCATGTTGGGACGTGGTCGAACGAACGGTGAGGGCGGCAGCTGTGCGAGAACCCTTTTATGCTACCTATGGCATCGAGAGGCTGCCATATTCGAGGCCCCCATTAAACTATTAAGCATACAAATGAAGGGAAAAAGAGGTGCTCGTTATGGCAAACATGGCGGAAGCCGACAACCACTGAAACCAAGGACAATATTGATGTATTTTTTTTTCGGGGGTTCGGAGTCCATCGGTGGCTTGTGGTTGTATTTTTTCTCTACTTTTATTAATCTACCAATGGTGAAAAACTTAAAAAAATCCATCCCTTAGGCTCCTTGGTTTCGGTGGCTGTTGGCTTCCTCATGCTCGTCACCATATGTCCTATAACTAAAGTACTAACTGCACCTGCCACGGGTAGTTTAATGAAAGTGCTGCTATTTCATTCATTGTCTGTTGACACTCGATCGCAATTAATAGAATAATTTAGGTCCCACCCTTACAACGCGCAAACAGCGCGTGTAGGAGCAGGATAGGTCGGCCTAATGTCGAGATGCGTCGATAACAAGAGTGGTAGTGAGGTTACGGTGAAGTAAAACATTCTAACGACGACCGTTTTCTGCAATGAGTTGTGTTAGTTGTCTTTACGTTTGCGAGGGGTTCTCAAATGAAAAGAACCCAGAGGAAGGTTTAATGTCGCTCTGTTTGTATTCTGCCTTATTCTCGTTATTGTTGCGTTGCGCGTCTGGTGCTGGGGCTGACGCTGGCACTGATTTTGGTGCCATTGCGATGCTAGTGGCAGGCAGTTGTAGCATCAGGAAGTAGGCCAATCGTGCTTCCTCTTGGTTGGACTTCCCTGTGTCACGCTCCGCGCTTCACAGCACTTAAAGCTGACAAAACCCGTGAAGTCAATGTTGTTACCGAACGGTGCTCCCTTTGATGCGAAATTAGAGGTCGGATTGGCTAACATTTTCTTGCGCAAGTGTGCCGCATAACTGACCTGTTAACGAGCTCTTTCCCGTGATGGTAGTCGATGAAAAAGGCAACGCTTAATGACTAACTTCTCTACGCAGGGCCCTGCTCATTTGTTTTCTTTCACGTTGAAATATTCACTTCTCCTAGCCCCGTACTCTTGGATTCAATTTGGTTTTAGCTCCAAACACTGGTCCTGAAAGAAGGAAAACATTGACGCCTTGCACAGTTCACCTGGTCGACATATCGCGAAAAAAAAAGAAGGAATGAATAGGGCCGAGGCGAAATGTTTTCTTTTAAGTTACGAAGCTGGAAGAAAAGAATAAACCCCGTCTTCCAAATGTTCGACGATAAAGACAAGCTGTATTCGATGTTTCAGTGGGATATTCGTTTCCGCGAATGGGAGCCCGACATTCGGCAAAATTTCAAATGTTTACCGCAGTCAGCGCCAAATCACCGCTGTCTCACTGACCGATGGAACCCCGTGCGGTCGCATTGGCTTGCATTAGATGTTTCCGAGTCGGTATTGCGTGTGTAAACGCTTCGATAAATGCGCACCTTCGGTTAAGTTTCTCCCTTATACGCTCGGGGAGTGCTTGCTGCTGCTTTTACTGTTCGCAACTCCACCGTCTGCGAAGACTTAATCAATTGCGCAATCTGCTCAGAATTGGCTTCTCTGAGACAAATCCCGTTCCTTTGTGTGCACGTGCAGTCTCGCATAAACAGCATTTGTGCGTTGGATTGAAATCTGGCATCCACGGGTCCTACTCTAAACCGTGTGCCCGCATTTTAAACTTAAATCCGGAGTAAAACTGTTAAGGCATCATGCTTCAGTGCCTAGGAATGTGACGTCGTGGTTTTTTCTTCTGTTCTTCTAGTTCTGACCGCATGCACCTGAACAGGGCTAGAGACCGAGTCATTTTGTTTTCAGAAACTGCTTGGCGATAAATGATAGTGTATGACAGAAAAGTAGAGCTGAAAGGATAAAATGCTTCTCGCTTTGTGGATAAGCAGAGAGGCTTTTGTGAATTAATAATGTTGTTTAGCTGGCTTACAAGTCCTTATAAAAAATTCCTTGGCATTTTCACGTAACTAGACAAAGGCGCACAAGAAGTGATATATTTTATTGGAAAACACGCAACGCAGCAAACACAACCGCGTGACCACGCAGTGCACAAAAAATACTTGAACACGTTGGTATTATTAGAGAGAGATTTCAGGACAATAACCATAAACAGGAGGGTCAACAGTGGTGATCACCGAAGTAAGAAAGCACAGGCGCACAAGCGCGTCGAATGTACCGAATGGAATGTGTACCATAAGTGTGGAGTAAGCCACTACCGCTTATATATTCCTCCATAACGAAGTACGTTGTGCGCGTTACGAGTGAAGTAATGGCAATTCGCAGAGAGGGTTGCAAAATCGCGAGAGCAAAGAAGTCGTCAGTGATTCTCTGCGAGGCTCGCAACAAAGCTGTCGGGATGTACGCACAATGTTTCGTCGTTGAGTGCTCTGCTCAGACTTACGCAACTTCTTCTGAAATGAACGCGTTTGATGCAGCGTAGCATCTTTGCACGCTATGTGTCGCCTGCAGCAGCAGCGAACTGGCGAAGGCGCACTGCAGCGCAATCCGAGGAGCCAGCTTCAACTTCCGAGTCTCGGCGTGAGTTGTAGAACGGCAGCCGCTTTTAACAGCGAAGTAAGGAAGATGAGCGCAAGAAAAGGAGGAGGACGAGGTGGAGAAGGAAATGCAAAGAGGTTTAAGCAACACAAGGCTCTAGTTTGGTACTCAGCTCTCGGAGAAAGGAGAGAAGCGATATAAAACGGGCAAGACGAGGAGAGAGGAGAGTTAAAGGGGTGCAGGCAGAGACTTCAGAGGTTGGATGCGTGGAGTGAGAGAGAGAGAGAGAGCTGCCGTTTCCACGCGGCCCAAATTGGTTCCGAGACCAGATTGCTGCGGCGCCTGTCAGGCCGCACACGTGCTAAGAACTCACTCGTTACATAACGCGAACGCACCGCGCGATGGAACGCGTTGTCAGGCGCAGCGGTTGTCGTCCTTCGCGAGGTACGCGCGCGACTCGGCGAGAACTCTCCCCCCACCCAGCCGAGATCGGTGAAGAGTACGACATAGCGGAGCGCCGTGTCGGTGCCGGAATGTGGCGACGCCGAGGAAAGTCGGCGCTGGGTTTTGAGCTTGCTTTTGGTTCGCTGTGTGTACCCGAGGTTTCGAGCCTCTGGCCCGGCGTATGTGTTCTGCACGCCAAGCAGGCCGTGAGCGCACACTGGCACCGGGAAAGACAGCTGTCCCGGGAGGTATAGCGGAGAGTTTCGGAGGAAGCGATCGAGGAGCGTATATTGCGCTGTCCCCCGAAGCAGACG
Organism: Amblyomma americanum; assembly: GCF_052857255.1. Classification (NCBI taxonomy): domain Eukaryota; kingdom Metazoa; phylum Arthropoda; class Arachnida; order Ixodida; family Ixodidae; genus Amblyomma; species Amblyomma americanum. The sequence continues at coordinate 6,158,362 of NC_135498.1, forward strand.
GGAGACGCGTCACTACTTATTGCGCCCGTCTTGCGGGGGCGCTGCTGCTGCTGTGTGGGGCTTTAGCTCTGTGCGGCGCGCAGGTTGGTCAAACACTCATATATACGCGGGTGCCGTGCGTATTGGCCCACCGAGGCGAACTTTTTATTATCTTGGGGGACGGCTTCGCGCGCGTCTTTCACTTCATTTGGCCGCCACTTACACGCGTTAACCTCGGTGCCTTACCGTAAGTAGGCAAGCTTGATGTCGTGGTAACGAGCAAACTCTGAGTAACGATGTTCACGGAAGCAGCACGGTGGCGCTTTATGCGGCGGGTTGCACTGAGTTAATACGTTTCGGTCTGTATAACTGTCTCAACGGGCCAATATTTCGTGATTTTAGTTGATAAATTCAGTCGTAAAGTACGAAGAATAGAAAGGTGAACAACAGAATTCGACTTCACTCAGGGGCCAACACTTTTAAAATGTAAACTAAAATTTATTTCTTATTTGTGCGATGACTTGGTTTATACTTTATGGTTTATGGGGTTTAACGTCCCAAAGAGACCTAGGCTGTGAGGGAGGGCGTATTGGAGGGCTCCGGGAATTTCGACCACCTGGGGTTCTTTAACGTGCACTTACATCGCACAGTACACGGGCCTCCAGAATTTCGCCTCCATTGAAATGCGACCACCGCGGCCGGGATCGAACCCGCGTCTTTCGGTTCAGCAGCCCAGCGCTACACGACTTAGCCACCGCGGCGACTCTTTGTGGGTGTGCAGTCGCTGGAATATATGCAGAATGAGGTACCATTGTTTCAGACACTAACTTGCAGCCCTCATCGCACCTTAAACGCCCATTAAGCGTTTAATTTTTTATTTTATGACTACGGGTGACGGGATCCAAGTGTGCAATGCCCCACACCTGCCATCCAGATTAGTCTTCGTCGCTAAAGTTAAGTTTTCACGGCCTTTTTTACCCAATATAAGGCCAGTAGAACGTCGTCATGTCTTTTCGGGCTAAATGTTGCGTGGGTTGCACAGACAGAAAACACCGGTGCTTTTGAGATATCAAGAATATGAGGTGTGACAGCTGAACGAACGGCGAAAGCATCATATGTCTAACCTTGATTCACACTTAAAAAAAATAAAGGAAGAGACGTGATTTGACGGATTGAGTGCTTTTCAGTAAGCGCTAGCTGATGTAACAAAATACGTTTAGATAGTTATACGTTAACGTTTATTTAGATATACGTAACGAACGAAGCGTGCAGTAGTGCAAGCTTTGACAATGCCTGCGTTTGCGATTGTGCCCTTTTCACCAACATGTCAGTTACTGATGCGAAAGCATGATATGTCCCACTAGCACAAAAGCCGTCGTCTGTCGCCGTCCATGACGCGAAATTCGGACGTCAGAACGTCGGTGTATGATGTCACAACATGTAAGCAAGCATGCATAGCCATGAATGATGAAACGTAACGCACTATGACCTATGAACTCACGACTCGTAGTCATAGTCATGACTCATAGTCGTTCTGTAACATAGCAAGACTTAACACTTTTATGCTTTGTCATTCTCACACGTAAGGAGCCGTAAGAGTTTCTGCCGAATTTTGGAGCAAGACGCTGTTTTGCGGCTTTTCTGGCAAGGTCTTTTTTTTTTAATGTGATCGCATTTAGGTAGTTTGGTGCCCAGCTTTCGCCGGTCTCAAGACAGAGACCGGTTCGGAGTCAAAAATTTACAAACAATACAAACTTTATACTGCAAAAAGACGGTACAGAAGGATTTCTAGTCTCTCGTAAGAACACATACAAAGTGATTTGCGAAACAATGCAACACATGCAGTGTAACACTAGAGGGAGTCTACAATAAAAGAGAGGTCTCGCACCTAAAGTGCGCTAGCACACGAGAGAGTCAAACTATATAAACAACACAGTTTGTTCACGGGGCACTGCGACAGCCCGATAACCGGAGGATCACGATGGGCCGTCCCGAAGACTGGCTCGCGCTCCCTCGCAGGCCCGGGGCTGGCCGACAGCGGTGTTCCCCTGGAGTCGTGTGGGCGCGCTTCTCCGAAGATTGACCTACGTCACCGGCTGACTAACAGCGCTCAACGTCCTTCCGATATAGGGCGTATGTTAGCTTCTTCGCGCCAAGGCATGCGCGCGCATACACACAGTATCAACCGTAAAATTGCTTTCTCACCCTTCCGCCAAGCGCACATCTCCATTGGTCAGGCGTGGAGAGAGTCTTCTAGAAAACTCGAGTCGCGTCTTTCCGACCCGGCGCGCGAGTGCAGTGGAGAGGGAATTACTTGGCACACAAAAGGCTGCGTGCTCCCACCGGCAACCGGGGCTCGTTTCTCCAGCGTTCTCAAATCGTTTAAGGCGGCGCGGGCGAGATTCTTTCCGCGCCGGCTTTCCGAATGGGCGCCGAATTTTGTGACACAGTCCTCACTACTGAGGCGGGCTTAACATTTCTCGTTACGGTTTTTGGGAGAAATTACTCTTTGACCAGCGGTGGACTGCGCTTCTGGTGTTTGAACACCAGGCTGTTCGAGTTCCGGGTCCTGCATCTGCCTCCTAGCCTAAGTGTTTTTATCATGGTGCGTTCCGCAGCATCGTATTCGAAGCAGAGCTGCCAGTCAACGTGCTTGCGGTGCTTTCTCATTTATCGAGGTTGCGCCTGCGAGCACATTGAACTCAAGGAGCAGGAAGAGAGGGACACCAACAATGGTTGAGGGGGGAGCCTCAGCCTGCTCAGCCAAACGTTTCGATAGGAGGACAAGTGTTCTTGTCGAAACGTTGGTAGCATAGACTGAGGCTGCCCCCTTCCACCCTTTCTCGATGTGTTTTGTGTGGCCGAGAATCCCGCATTCCTGCCCTCTTTCTACCAAGGAAGAGAAGAAGGCACGAATCCTCGAACCGTGATTCCTTTTTGGCGGTCCGCTTGCTGCTGACTTGGAAAGGTTTGCTTTCCAGCGCGTCCACGCTCTCAGGAAGGCAAGCGGAAGTAATGTAACCGAATTATGCATTTGTGTAACCAAGACAAAACAAACTGACTAATGTAACTACAAGCAGTCCGTAAAGTTTCGCTTCGCGAAAGCTGCACCGTATACGCGCCCGTCATTTCATAAGAACAGCGTGCACAGGGATTATTTCGTGAAGTATTTTGAACAATCTGCAGTAGACGGACATTAGTAAAGCCGCACAGTAGGCCTCTTTTCTCACCATGTTCACTCGGGTATAACTGCGGTCTCTATGCGCATCCTCTCCCGCTGGACAGCGGATTTGCCAAGTTGAGAAAGCACTGGCGTTAAACCGGGTCGGTGCACGCGCTATGCCGCTGATGGAAGTTCTCATTAATATACAGCACTCTAGCTCAGCATGCACAGTCAACCAGATACAAATGCTGCCTTGTTCCGACCCACTTATTCTCACCTTATCAAGTGAGGTGACCGCCGATTAGCCCCACAGTGATTTATCTTCCTTTCGAAGTCAGGGTCTGTTGGGCAAACGTATTAGCGGCAATCGCTAGGGCTTAACACGACGAGCCGGGATCTGGAGGTCGCTGCGAAGGGGCTTCTAAAAGGCAACACGGCAGGGAACTTTTGGCGGGAAAAATAGCGGGACAACAGTGCTAACGTGAATCCGGTCGCGACGAGCGAACGGCCTTTGCGGTGTGGACTGAACCCGACTGCCGTGCGTCTGGATGAGGTGGTCAATTTTGATTCACTTTTGTTGTTTTTTTTAGCGAGGCGGGGGGCAGAGGGAGGGGGGGGGGGCTTGAAAAGGAAATTAACGGACACTTTCCTACTTGCGCGCGGAAAGGACCACCGGTCGTGCAGCGAATTTGAATAAGGGGCCACAAGAGACACGAACGAAACAAAGAAAACAACGCGAAAGAAGGTACGCGCGGCCGAGGTGGCGCTTTTATTGCACGAGACATGTTATCCGATGCGTTGTCGCTTGTGTTGCAGCGGATGGAAAGGAAACGCCACGTTTGTCGCGAACCACGCGACTGTCTGCCGACAACGAAAGTACGAGAGGGGAATACGGGTAAACACAAGATGCACCGGAAAGTAACGCAAAATAAATCTGCGTGCGCGTAGTATTTGTGCGTGTGTGCCCGTTGGTGGCTAAATGGAAAAGCAAGCTTTTCTTCCAGTGAGGCGTTACTGTCGGCATCTCCAACCTCTTCTTCTCCTGACTGCGTGTTCTCTTTTCATTTCCCCCTCCCTCTCTCTATTTTCTCTCTCTCTCTCGCTTGTATGCGTCATCACCACTTCGCATCTTGCACTGCGCGCCACTTATGTCGAAGAGAGAGTGAGACTCCTCTGCGTGCATATGTCCGGCGCTTTAAGGGCACGAGCGTTGACCTGAGGTGCGTCGGCAAGGCTTGATCTCAGTAGTAGTGTGCAGCGTCAGTATAGTGGCTCACGTCCTAAGGTACTGCGCACGACAAAGCCTGCTGCTTTAGATCGATTATTCTTCTTACGGTTGTTCCTTCAGCGTACAGCCTGGCAGTTGGGAAAGAGTGACAACTGGCGCCTTCTTCCCTGGCCAGTACGACCCAAAGTGCCATAAATGTGGTGAAAGGGCCACATACGACCACATTCTGTGGAACTGCGCAAATGATCCGCCTCCGGCGGAGTTGATACAGCTCCCTTCTCCCGAGCGGTGGGAGGCCGTGCTGGGCAGCTCGGAGCCAAGATTCAAGTACGGGCAATCGAGCGTGTCAATGAGGTCACCGCCTGCCATGGGCTAGCAGCCATCTAGTATGTGTGTCCTGCAACCTGCTGTCGACGCAATAAATGCTTCACAATCCAAATTGTTTCCCAACGGTTGAAAGAAAAATCTGCCGTTGAACTGGTACAATAGTTGCAACTTATGTCGTGTCTGCACATTAGCGCAGCCGCACGGTCTACAGCTCTCTGGGCTTTATTGCACGCAACTTTTGAGACGAGCATCGGCTGCGTGGCAAGGCTCTGGAAAAGAATATCTTTTCCCCAGAGAAACTTAAAAAGCGCCGCCCCACTAGCTCACAATCTTGAAAGGGCATTAGCGAAATGCCAGCGCCTGCGCCGTTTCCACTATCTGTCTCGTCCTGTAGGGACTTGGATGTCAGACCTCTCCCGCCACCCTCACAACCGATGCCTCCTCGGAGCGCTTTGTGAGCCCTTGATGTTTGTTCTTCCAGTGTTTCAAGCACGCAATGGATTTTTCATGTCTGCAGTGTTTCTTGTGCACCTCCAGCGCGACAGGCCGTACGCATAGTACTTGCACTTTGTTGTGTATGTTCATGTACCCGTCGGATCCTAGCTGAAACCAGAGCGCTTTGCATACAACGCTTCGGGATGCGTTCCCTCGACTCGCAAGGTCCATGTTCTCTCCTGCAGCGTCGGTTGAGAAAATGGCGCTTTCAAAGAGCGCGTTGTCGGGGGCGTCTTCATGCTAACGGCCTTTTCTAGGGTGGCGACAACTTATATTAAGATTCGGAGACGCAATTATATTCCGCAAGGAATGCGTAGAACCTTGGTATGGAGCTTCTAGAGAGAGAGAAAGAGAAAAAATTTTATTGTCCGGCAGGTGGTGATATTCTTGGGTCACTTCAGCCGCTCCAGGTGGCCGGCAGTCTGTCGGCGACCTCCTGCGCTCTTGCCGTGGCCCGAGACTGAACGTCCGGGTCCGGGCGGCGAGAACAGCTTCCCATTTTTCAAGCGTGGGAGATGTGACTAGATCTGCCGGAGGCGGATCCTTCGTGCAGTTCCAGATTGCGTGGTCTAAGGTGGCAGGCTCGCCGCACAGCTGACAATACGGATGTACCAAATCGGGAAAGCTATTGGAATACGTCCACGGGTTTGGCTGCCACTGCTTTTGCAGCCGTCTGCACGAACAGGCTGGAGCTTCTAAAATTCTGCCTGAAATAAGCCATCTATGCCTAGCAGCTATATAGGACGATCTTGCAGCCAATACAGCATAAAATTCGCTTGTCACCGCCCTAAGCGGAGAAGTTTAAGATCGAGGCATCAGCTGTTCTCACTGCCAGACCCGTTGCGCTGAGGCAGCCCGTTCTTCCATTTTGTCCGAACCCCCGCACAAGGAATCTCGCTGAACTCTCTAGTGAGATGCTCCCGGCCACATACGGCGATTGGCTGCTTCCCACGGCACATGACAGCGCGACTGTGTCTCTGCTCTGCGCGAAGCTGGGAGAATTCGCATATGACGGCTCTAGCACGGCGTTTACTCCATCCGACTATAGAACCAAACTGATATCCTCCTGTGGTCCCTCACAGTGCAGCCACTTGCCCGCATAGATGCCGCAACTAGCAGTGCATCTAAAAAGAGATTATGTAGGGAGTGTTCTTCAGTTAACTTCTTAATTTATGTTTAAATAAATGCATCGGGAACTATAGTGGCAGTATTCGGTTAGGATTCTTGTTTCCTTGCCGTTCTCTTGCCCCTTTGTGATCGGAAGCTACGGTCTGTCAGGTCAGGGCTGATAACCGACAAGCGATATGAGGTTCCGGCATAGCGTATACCGTTATACCGTCACCGCTTGCTGCGGCCACCAGCAGCCAGTGCGCATGCGCAGATGGCCAGGCCATGTGCAGGCTCTTCCGTGCCTCGCATCTGCGCACGCGCTCTGACTGCTGGTGGCCGCAGCAAGCGGTGAATGGTATAGCGGTATACGCTATGCCAGAACCTCATATCGCTTGTCGGTTAGCAGCCCTGACCTGACAGACCGTAGCTTCCGATCACAAAGGGGCAAGAGAACGGCAAGAAAACAAGTTGAAGGATACCACCTCGGCTTTCGATAGTCTTGAAACTTGATCGAACTGCGAATACAGCTCTATTCCCTCCTCCCGAATTTAATGGAAAAACGAAGGCAAAAGCCAGAAAGGTCAGTTAAAGATACGGAACATTCCGTAGCGTTTTCAACTGAAAAGAAGAGAAAGAAATTCGATCCAGTTTGCAAACTCCCCCATGAAAATGGCATCAATCCGTCTGTCCTCAAATGCACACTGTAGATGAGGTGCATAAAAGAAAAAGATCAGCTTGAAAGAAATAGGGGGCGTAGCTGACGATGGCAACGCGCGGTTAAGGCTGAGCACAGGGAAAGAAAGAGTGCCTGCCGATGCGCGAGCGTTTATGAGCAAACAAGATAGGAACCATACATGTTGTACTGATTTTTCTTCCAATTCGTTCTTTAATTCTTTTTCTCCGATTTTTTGGGGTCATCCCGATTAAAGAGCGTTGTTGGGTGAGTCGGTCATACATTTCAACAATATCCACTGTTTGCTTATTATAAAGCCTTGACGTCAAATCCGGTCGGGCAAGAGAATCAATTGAGCAAAATGCAGTCGCAGTAAATCCTCAGTTATGAACACGTGCCTTAAAAGAAGACCTGCTAGTTTTGGTTCCTTGGTGCAATGCAGGACGACAGTTATAACAGTGATCTCAGCAAAAAAAAAAAAAAAGTGCTGCAAGGGCAACGTAAAAATTAAGGCAAGAAAAAAAGAGAAAGTAAACTATAGGGCTAATCAGTTCTCATTTTTTCATTCTCGGCTCCAACTGAAAGCGTGTTTTAGTCATGTCCCGATCCCTGATGCGCGCGCACTTTTATTAAGCCGCGTGCTGTATTGTGGACGTCTGTTTTGAAGAAGTTAAGTGGGTGGTTGTCGTACGCACTGACGAAACTTCGCGTGCGTTCCTATCATATAGACATGCTTCTCAGTCCTATGCAGGCCTGCAAGAAATTACTGAACCGATATGATATCCACGCAGACTGCGTTAACTTACAGCTTCTACGCTTTTTTATTTCTCCTGGTTACGGGATAACAAGAAAGGCGTCTCTTGATTTTTAAATCGGGCGTTCCTCTGATTCCCCTCAGGGTTCCTCATTGCGTACAGGATAAAAGCAAACCAAAATAAAAACGGTAAAGAACAAGCACATCGTTCTAATCATGTAGTGTTCTCTATGGTTACGAAACAACCTTGTACCACGCCCTACCGAACCAGCTTGTTTTAAGCATGTTTAGGAGCGCTGTTTCGAGAAACTAAACTGTCGACAGCGCATTGCAGATCACGCGATTTGGCGCTCTGGCTCGTGAGACACTGAGCACCACCCTCTTTCTCTCTCCTCATTCCGCTATATACACGTGTCGAGACATCGCCCTATACGTACGCTCCCTTCCCAACTTCGCTTTGAATTAACCAGCAGTCGAGTGAAAAACAGCATCGATTCGGATGATTGGTATCTGAGCACAATTGATCCTTTTTTTTTTTTGCTCCTCGTGGGACCGCCGTAAATGTGCGTGGAAAGCTTTCCCTCTCTGAGTCTCCATTATTATTACGCGTCGCCGAATGGGCGCGGTGTCACCGGACGTGTGTTGGGCGCGTTGCGCAAGCCGCGTTCGATCGGCGGACGTAGCCCAGGTGAGCTTATGGGTGCGCTCGCCGAGAGCATTAGTTACCGCCGATTGAGACGGGGCCTCGTGTGAGCTCGCACCTGCCGTGGACGAGCGCTCTCTCCTTGGCTTGGCTTCGTGTGGCTGCCCGACTGGCACTCCTCCTTGTCTCGTCCGTGTTCTTCTCTGTGCGTGTGTGTGTTTGTGCCCGTTATGTGCGTCAGAGGAGAGGGGGGGGGGGGGGGAGGAAGACGACGAAAGGCACTTGTCGGTGTTGTAATGCGACAAAGTAGTCCCGCTGCATTGTTCGCGCTTTTTCGCGAGGCGCTCTGCAAAAGTGACAGGGAGATATATATATAGCGTCAGAATAGCGCAATCGGGGAGAAATTGTTACCTTTCGAAACCTGTGGCAGTATCACTTGGCGTTGTTGGTCCCTATAAAGATGTGGGGAAATACTAAAAAGAGAAAGAGGACAGTTTTAGAAACAGTTGCGTGCGCACCTCCAGCGTTTGACGATACGCTTGTGAAAGTGTCCGCAGTTTCATGCGTGAGAGCTGGTGTGTAGATGTCAGAGCCGTTCTTGCTTAAAACCCCCAAGGGCTGTGATCAAGCACATTGTCCTTCATGTCAGGTGAATCTCACGTCACAATGCATTCGGAATGCATCCTAACACACTAGTAACGACACGTCACAAGCGGTTATATTTGCGTGAACAAAAACCTAAGTAGAAGACGGAAATCGCAGTTAATTGTTCATGTGCACGACAAACCTTCTTTGTCAAATTGCTAGAAGAACCTACTTTTTCGCTGCACCCACAGGAAGAGGCGAGCCGTACTTTAATTTAGCAGCTTCGGGCCAGAATTCGGAGTCACCTCCTCACAGACCTTCACATGCTGCACACCACGAAGTGCTGTTCTGTCTCAGACAGGCGCTGGACCCTGCATGAACATATGACGCGAATTTCCTTCCCTGCCTTACTCTCAAAACAACTTACTCGTCGGCGGCAGGAGCGATGCGCCTGGTCCTCTAGCTACTCGGCACAGACTACGGGGATTACGCGGAGGTGTATACTGACTGCTCTGTGAGAAAAAGTTTGTGATTGTGCAGTACTGCATTTGAGATAGCTTTTCTAAGCGCACCTTTGAGGGGAGTGATCTGAGGGTAATGGGGTAAATTTTATGTGTGGTCATAGCAGCGTCGCTTGAGAAGTTTTCTTTGTACACAAGCCCGAAGATGTCTTGACGCTGACTAGTACCAATCGCGGAGCGGCCAGTGCGGCTGTTCTCACACCGATTCAGTGTACGCTGTCTAATCTCAGTGAACAAACTCCTTGCGCTTCCTATGGGTTCCCATCTGGGATCGCGGATTCGCCGTCAGTGCCGCATCGGTGCCCAATCCGTAAGACGTAAATTTCCCAAGGCAGCTCTTGAAGCCACACTTCTTGTCGTTCCCTGTGCTCAGGTATCTGTTGGGTCGCTAGAGGTCTCCTGGCAGAGAAAAGGCCGGCGCTTGTGTACCGACTCTGCCCGCCAGCCGTAGCGTAGTCCTAACGTGCCTCGTCGCCTTTGTGCATGCACAAGCCGTCACGTAAACAGTGGTAGATATCAAGCGTTTCTTTCTTACTAGCTGGTCCATGCTTTCTAGAATAACTTCGCTACTCACCTGACACGTTCCAGGCTGTGCCGCCAGATAGCACCATTCGCTCGTTGTGTCCCCTGAAAGGTGACGAACCGACAGCCACGCAATAACTCAGCTGGATCTGAAGTTTTCAAAGAACGCTGAGTAGAATGGCCTAGCTCCCACTGCTCCTTAGACGTGTTTGGAATGGGTTCAACTGTGGTGCTGAGTTTGCGGACCCACACCGTGTGGTATAGGTTAGCTACCTCTTCACAGTGCGGGCAGCATAGTGTGGGGTACCTCTGCGGTAACCTAGCTGGCGTTGGGCACGTGTTGATTTGTAATCTCCTGCAAGAGCGTTCTCTTACGATTTATTAAGGGATTAGTGTGCCGTTCGGTACGCTTGCCTGGCTGTTTTATGTGGCACGAAATGTCGCATACGTCGTTAAGTTCAGCGATGACCCTGGCCGCCAGCATTGGCTAGTGCTCTATGCTGTAAGAAGATTCTGTGCCGATAAAGACCTTTTCGGTCAGTCAGTCGAAGAACGCTGACATTCTTTGGCACGGTTAGGAGCTTGAGTACTGTTTCGTTATCAGTAAGTACTGATATGCAGATAGCGAGCATCATTCTTGTTATCCTGCAGATGCTGCCTCCGCTTTAACAACGCCTCGGCAGCAAACTGTGGTAGAAACGTTATGCATTTCGAGCGTTGCGTATACACTAAGCGCAATCAATGTGCCTTTCCACGATATAACACAATAAGGAATCGGCATCGCGCGCTTGTTTTTCCTTCTTAGAGTGCTCTAAAACTACTTAATTGAAGCGAGAAAGAAGTGTTGTCAATGGCTAGCCACGAGATTGAGTGAGTGATCTGCGTTATTTGTTTTCCGCCTGCACCACCAGCAACAAAAAATGTTTGTCCAATGTTTCACTCAGTTGGTAGAGCGACTGCTCCTGTGAAGAGGTGGTCCCGCGTTCGAGCCCCGGACCAGGACGAATTTTTCTTGAACTACGAAGTTTCTGTGGAAGCTGTATAGCTTTCCTTTGTAGCCGTAATGCTGCACTTGGGTGGATGCCAGTGAGTAATTACTCTTTTATTAAAAAAAAATGTTGGCCTGGAGAAAGGCATATGGTACGAAAATGGAATGAGAATTGGTTCTCGACTATGACCCACATCGCCGCTCTGTTACTTATATAATTTAAATGTCAGAGGGTTCCACAGCTCAGCGCTACGTCGTGATATACTCTCACTGAGGACGGGACGCCTTTCTTCTCTACTCGCCTCAGTATCTCAGCGGCCCTGGCGCTCGATTTGTGAGCCCAAAGTCACAGGGCCACGGCGCCCGTATTTCGATTGGACAGAAGTGCGAACACGCCCCTGTGCTGTGCAATGTGAGTGCATGCTATTTAACTCCGGGTTGCCGGAGCTGATCTGGAGCACCCCAGTATACTGCGTCCCTCGCAGCCTGCATGCTGAGTCGGGGCGGTAAGCCTCAAGTACCGCATCTTCATTTTCTGGCTGAAGGAAAAAAAAAAAAAGCAGTGACGGAGGGAAGCATTAGGTTCGCTGTTGTGTTGTTCTCACTTCGAAATTTTCCATTTACTCGTATTTCGGAAAAGGTTGCTGTCGCTGACTCCGAAACATGTTATCTTGCTTGCAGCAACAAAAATATTAGTCACTGCTGGTTGACATCATATTTGGTTCTTGAATAGAAATAGAAAAGATTACGTGTAACGGGGCATATTTTTTTTTTTTTGCGATACGCTTCCTCATCTATTATTTCCTTCCTTTCGCCGTTTAGCCCCCACCGGAATAAAAAAAAAAGCTCTACTGGCGTGCAATGACTAGGCTAGGTAGCCGGCGCAAACTGCCTGCTTGGGAACGAATTAGCATTCATCTTAGCCCCTCAGTAATCGGGGAAAACCTTTTGCAAGGCCACGGCCTTCGTTAAAAAGTAAAAAGTGATACTCCGTTGCCTCGCTTATCGATGTGGTAAATCTCTGCTTTCAGGTTTCACCGCTCTTCGGGTTATTTGTATTTTCCAGCCTCGCGTATTCTCCTCGGGCCCGCGCGTCCTTAAGCTTTGTCTCGATCTGCACGCCAGTCTAGCCCGTACTCGAGAAACGAAAAGACAAGGAAGAAACTGACTGTGTGGAGAGCGCTTCCAAGCGAGAGAGCAGTGAGCAGGCCTTCTTACGAATCCCATGTTTTCGCACGGGGCACGCGAAGATCTCCTCGCGCGATCTTCCGAGCAGCCGGCTGACTGCACGCAGCGGCGACTGCCGACCTGCGGGGCGGAGTCGCGATAGTTGGCTGTAAGCCAAGGGCTGTGATTACTCGAGCGCATTGATCGTGCGGAGCTGAAAGAAAATAAACTTTAAGGCCGGTGCAAGATAAAGTTAAGAAAGAAAAAGAGAAAACAGTAAAACTAGAGCAGCCGCCCGCGCGAGCATTGAAATTTCCTCGCGGCGTCCTCCCAAAAGGCGATCGATCAGGCCTGCCTGCCTCTGTCAGCGGGACAAGGCCCGCCCGAATGACTGCCCCTACGCTCTTCCCTTTTTCCAAAGCCGCGACAGGCCTTCTTTTATAATCCGCGCCGTCTGGGTCACATGATCCGGCCTAGCGACTCAGGCGGCCGGACTGTTTACTTTCTGGCGAGACTTTGTTGTTTCGGTTTGCTTTTTTTTTATCTTGCTTAGAAAGCGGCGCGTGCGCATAAATACTTAGCGCGTTGGAGACGGAAGGCACGCTGGAAACGCGTGCTTGAAGGCTTGTTACGGATTGCTCCTGCTTTCGTGCACTTACATCAATGTCGGTGCACTGCTATATCGACGTGCCTCTTTCCATCTCCCTTCTTCTTCTCTGCCTCTCTCTCCCTTATCCGCCGAGTGAGAGAGTTACTGCTGCTTTCTCTTCGTCGTCATCACCACCTGCAAAGCGGCGCAGTGTCCGCCATTCACATCATATCCCTCTCGCTTTCTCTCTCAACCTCGCTCTCACAGTCCGGTACAGTGGTCGAGATTGCCAGAAACTTTATGAGACAATGCGTTTTACTAGACTTCATTAGATGATTGACTGATTTGTTAAATGTGAGGGTGCCGCGTATCACTTGCTTTTAATCCCGTTTTGAGGCTGTTCTCTTGCGAGACGTGTGTCTTCGCAGAAACACCATCTCTTGATGCAGTGAAATGAACGAACCAAACGTTTTGTCACGTCCTCACAGAGTTGTGCATTCGCTTTGAATTTGAGCCGAGTTTCTGTAAGGTACACTGAACTACAACATGTATGAGGCTTAACACGATCATCGATGCGAAGCCAAACGTAACGGCAGAGCTTTTGCACTCCAGGGACAGCCTTGTTTGCAAAAAAGCCCAACCCTGTTTCTCTTTGCGAGAAATAACTGAGGGTATTCTGATCGCCTCCGTGATCATGTTTGTGTCTGCTTGTCGGCTTAGTTGATGATCTGAACAGTCACGTAGCCAGGAATTTTTTTCGGGAGGGGCCCGAGGTAATTTCTTCTATTCAACTGGCGGGGAGAGGGGGGGGGGGGGGGGGTACTTACAGCTAGCTAGCTGAGCACTTCCAGGAAAACATGGGGGGGGGGGGGGGGGGGGGTCCGGGCTCCCTCGGGCCCCCTTGGATACATGCCTGGATCTGAATCAAAATCGGGCTTCAGTTACTACCTAAGCGATTTCACTGCTTTGCATTTAATGCAACACAGCTTGCCGGAACCTTCGCATCTGCAACCTAAGACGACTCCTTGTGCTGTCATGCTTGTATCCAGATACGAAATACCTTGCAATACTTCTACCTCACAGGAGATAGCCAGTCGTGAGTGCTCTATGATCGTTATTTTTTAACATTTTTTTCAACCGGGTCCTTACTGACGTGCATTATATTGAGTTGAGGGAAGCTTTCGTATAGCTGGTACAATCGCCTCGTCGGGTGTTCCCTCTGTTTCCGAAGACGGTATGTACTGCATGAGTTCACGCTTAGCTGCATCCCAGTTTCCGATAGGTTGTTCCAGCGCAAGCCTGAGTGTCCGAGCTAAATAACGCAACGGGAGCCTTATCGATAGCCTCCTAGAGTGGCTTTCCTGCGCGTCTCGTATCGACTGCTGCAGAGCGCGGATACATGTATCGGACAAACTGCGTCTGTGCGCTCGTCCAGACTTTTGTCTTTATCGTAGACAAAAAAAAGTGAAAGCAGAAAAAAAAGGGAAGGGCTCATTGCCGTATCGGCGTGTCTTTTCTTTTCACCGAGGAACAAGCGACGTTTCAGCCGCTACCGGCTAATGTGGAATGCGTTTCCGCAATGTAGTGCAACGGGTACTGAGCACAAAAAGGAAGAGAAATATAAGAGTTTACTGAGTAGGCACCCCTGTTATTGCTTTTTCTATGTCGCCACTTGAAGATAACGTGGTGTTACTTGACAGCCACTTCCAAGTAGCAATGCTGTAAGACGGTTTGTCATGGGATTATTGAGGCGAAAGTATTAAGGAGACACTGCAGCTGCATGCTCTCTTCTGTTTTCCCGTCTTTTGCGCTGTTGCAGGCACAACCGTAGACTAATGAGCCCATCTTACTACACCCGTATCAATTGTTTGTGGCAAGGAAACCTTGTTATTCGTTTTATGGTGGTTTAACGTCCCAAATCGACTTAGGCTATGGGAAATGCTGTAGTGGGGGGCTCCGGGATAATTTCGACCACCTGGGGATCTCTAACGTGCACTGACATCGCACAGTACGCGGATCTCTAGCCTTTTGCCTCCATCGAAATGACCGCCACGGCCACGATCAAACCCGTGTCTTTCGGGTCAGCAGCCTAGCACCGTAACCACTGAGGCACTGAGGCGACGGCCGTGGCAATTTATGCAGTGGGCATTAGTAGTATCGAAAGGTGCACCCGTGAAAATTTTCTGAGGGACACCAAGAGCAGCGCCGCTCATGCCTTTCGTCTCAATCTTAGCTTTTTGTGACTTCTTTTCGTTGCGTGATTACAGTGTGATAATGTAAAGGGAGAAGAAACGGCTCTACGTCCGTCCCCGAGACATGGTGAATCAGCGGCGTTAGATCTGTTTCCAGTGCGTATCCTGCTAAGCTTAGGCTAGAATAAAACAGCGTTTTGAAGCAAAGCAGGCTATCGATCAACAGAGGAAAGGCTGATTACTGCTTGCATTTAGGGGGAACCACATGGAAAGGATACTGGACTGGAGACGCTTGTAGCCCGAAAGCTTGGGCACAGGAGAGGGAAGGCTTGTGTGAAAAGAACAAAAAACCACTCATCACCGCCCTTCCTGCGCTCTTGTGAAGGAAAGATGTCCAGAAAAATGCGTACGCTGTTCTTTTACGTATTCTTCAGTGCATCAGCTAGAGCGGCGGCCTCAAACTTTTTCTTCACAGGGTACCTGCGCTATTGAACGGCACATCTACGCAGATTTCAGTCGCATAGAAAGAGCGCGCGTTTCGCTGCAATCCGCATGCTCTCTCCATGTCAACAAATAACAGGAAATAAGAGCCTGGCGGGAGCGATTCGTTCCCCTAGGCCAGACTCGCAAGCACCCAAGTTCAGGCACAAAACGCACCGGGCGTGCTCCTGCTCTCTCTCTCTCTCTCTCTCTCTCTCTCTCTCTCTCTCTCTATATATATATATATATATATATATATATATATATATATATATATATATATATATATATATATATATATATATATATATATATATATATATATATATATATATATATATATATATATATATATATATACACGCCCTCCTTGAGGCCTGACGCTGCGCCACGGGCCGTTCAAAAGCCTCGCGTCGGAAACGCGAAGCTAAATACACAAAATCGCTGCTGTGCGTCTCGTGGAGCAGAATAAGTAGCGAAGGAAACAGGCAATGCATACTTCCTCAACACGAAAGCAGTGGTTGCGCCGGCGCTGGTGAACACGTAGTGCGCCACGATGATTTCGAGCGAGATTAGCGCACGCCGCGTGCAGCGGAGAGCCCCTCCGCCGCGCCAGCGACGACGCTGCGTTCCGATTTTAGTCGCATCCTGCTCGCCTGCGATGCGCGCTGCCGTCCCGAAGGAATCGCTCAGGTATATAGGCAACGCCGATATGTCGCTCGCGTCGCGGGGCGGCGTCGCGGTTTTTGCGGTCGTCGTTACGACGTGCAGAGAGCGTATACGACGTGTTTTACGTGCGAGCTCTCGGAGATAACCGCCCCTCGTGTCGCCACCGCCGGTGCCCGGGCCGGTCGCATATGGCGCGCCGATATATAAGCGCTTTCTTTTTTCATGCTGCTGTGGCTCTAGCAAGCTTCCCCTCTTGTTGTGTCGTCAACGGGAGTGTATTGGATTCCTCTCGCCATTGGTTTCGGCCTGTTCATTTATATCTCTGGTTTTGTTCTCCCCCTGCTCAGTCTTTAGGCGACGGAAATCGAAGGTGGATCGAGAAATCCTTGACCCATATGGACGCATGCTATCAAGACCCGTATTACGCGTCCGATCTGTTGCTAGGCGTGCCTTCACTTTCTTTCTTTTCGAGCTATCTTAGTGCGTATTGTCTTTTATCCGAGGGTCGTGCATGCCAAGCTTCTTCTCTTGTTAAATTTTGCAAAACTGCCCGCAAGAGATGGAATATACGCTGCCAAAAAATTCTAGATTTTGCCAAATAACCCGGATTATATCACATCGAAGGTTTCCTTGCGTTTGGCTCGCGTTTCTGTGCGCCGAAAAAAAAAAAGACTCGCATGTTTAATTTTCCTTTTTTTGCAGTTTTTAGGACTTCTGACAAACATTTCGATGCTTGAAGCCGATTGGACGTTGCTCTTTTGGTAGCCTGCACTAAAGCCCATCCATGACGTTTTTTTCCGACCAGTTTAAGTACCGCCAACTTCCCCTCCCCCACGGCTCTTCCTTCTCACACAGCCTTCCGACTTCCGGTCTAGAACGGAAGCGCTGCCATTTTGTTTTTCGGTTCTCGGTGCGATGTTGTGCTTGGAGGCTGTGGCTGCGTTGCATCGCTGCTGTTTTCATCCATCGTCGTACTGCTGTTTTGGTGCTATTCTTTTAAACAGTGTCGGAAAAAGAGGCACATCGCGCTAGTGGTTTGTGTCCGCATACGATGATTACACTGTGGGAAGAGCGTCGAAATTTCTGAGCGTTCAAGCCACGAAGTTGACCGACGCCGAGGGACAGGGATCGGAGCCGCTGCTTGTTGATGCCGTGGGACGCTTTCGCACCTCGCAAACACCGGTGCTCTCGAATTATGTGCTTGCATCACAGATTTATATTCACTAGATCAACGCCAAGCGCAGAAAAAGTCGATTAGTCTTCTAGAAGCGGAGCAGCGTAGCAGCGTATCAGCGTGATGACACAAGATCGAACGTTGAAGTACGAACCGCCATTTGTTTTTCCTCCGCGCGAGCAGATACAAAATGGACGCCAACTTCCGGCAAAAAAACGGAAACCGGAACCGGAAAAGCCTTATGCGGATACGGAAAAAAGGCGGCGGCACACTTCAAAGCTTGGCGGTACTTAAAAAAGCGGTAGCGTCATGGAGGGGCTTTAGCCTGCACCACCTGCATGCTACCATCATTTAGTGGGCATTCGGGACCGGCTCCGTTCCCAGGTTGTTATCTCACATCGTCAGCATTTTAAGGTGTTTGTTTTCCTGGTAGCCGCCCGGTTATATTTTTACATTCTTTTTGCAGTTTCCAGTTCCACTCTTTGTCAAGCTGAGCAATAACTATCGAAACAGCACAAATTATCTAGTTAATCGTTTAATAATCTTTCTTGGGCCTAATTAATGTGTTGCTCGCGATCGACCCAGCTTCCAGATGCAGTTTGTGCGTGTGCTCGTAGAGATAAACGCCGAAGGAAACGTCATCTCGATGCACTTCCACAACGGGCATGTGGAGCGGCAACGTTTGAAGTCCTTTGTGGGGCGCCCGACTGAGCTTTCCGTCGCCCCCAGTCGAAAAGAAGCGACCGCTTGCTGGGAAGAGATATGCAGATCACGTACAGAGAGGCAGCTAACGCCACTTGTGAGGACAGCCAAGTCGAGATAGGCGACGCTTGTTCTCAGGATATGTCGCGACCTTCGTATACCTGTACAGCTGCAGAAGGGCACAGGTAGACACGCTTTGTCTCTAGCTCTGATAAGTGCCGGAATCTAAGACGCTTCTTTTAGCTTATCTCCGGGCCTGATAGCTTTTTCAGCCCAAGAAGAAAATACCAAGAACAGCGCTTGTAAGTGGTGAAATGCTTTGCATATACGGCAGTGCATATTAGGCGGTGCTTTTGCACGGCTCCGTTATTATAATAAGGAAGGATGATGCCGACTGATGGGGCACTGTGGGGAAAGAGCGCGGAGATAAGGCACGACAAATGCGCAGAAGCAGTCTTTGTGGTCCCGTGTGTGCACTACGCTGAGCCTAAGAGAATAATACGCCGACCCTGACAAGCCAGAACGGCGATGTCTCGGTGTCCGTCCTGCATTTTTAGAGGCGCATCTCGTCTTTCTCTTGCCTCGAGCTTCGCTGTTCGCTTTTCTTCTTCTTTCTTTTAGGTTTTGACATTTCAGCTGGAAGTGCTTCGTTGGTACAAAAGTGATTGCCAAGCCTTTTTTTGTGTGCACCGCTACCCATTGGTCCGAGCACTGTATCGGCCCCGGCGTAATGAGCAATTGAAGGACCCAAACTGCTCTTGCTTCGGTTCCAAGCGTCTGTCCCCTGAGAGGTTCTCTGTTTCTCTGGCTGCCACACGCAGCAGTGATTGGAGAATGCTCCTGACAGGGACAACGCGAGGTGGTTGTTCCCACCGAGAGTTTTCTGGGGAAGTTTTTACGGATGTTCCTCTCTTCGCCGTGAGACCTCGGGAAACTTGCGCCGTCTGGTGTTTTCGTTGCAATGGCTGATCAACCTGTATTTGTTCCCTCGCACCGCCATTGGCCGAGCCTGGACTTGCTCTACCGTGTATGCCCCGGCGCAGAGCAAGCGATGGAGCCGTATGGCGTTCCCAGTGCCGCGGACTTAGGAGAGACCAGTTATGGAGCGATCGAGCGAATCTGGGCGCAATCAAGCGTTTCCAATCGTCGGAGCGTGCGCTCGGTCGGGGCCGAAGCAGCGTTGGCGGCAGCTTCCGTTTTTGTGTCACGGTGACGAACACATGCCGCCGCGCTGCTGCCATTGCCTTGTGCTCGTCCGTTGCGAAGCCCCGTGTATACGCCACTGCATGTGTTTTACGGCGTTTGTCATTAATACTGTACAGCGCAACGGAAGGCGAGACCGCGCTAAACGGCGCGCGTTGAAGTAGTCCCGAACACGCCTACAGCGACGGTGACTTTGTCGATGCGCTCGCGAAATTCAGGCCTGCGGGTTGAATCCTCCCTCAGACTACAGTCCAGGCGGTCGACCGGCGGAGAAAGTGATCTCCTTTAGGCCCAAATCTACTGCAGGGTGCACGCAACTGGCGATGCGGAGATGGCGAGCGTGCTCGCACCGGCGGCGATGGAGCACCACGGGGATCGCTTATTAACCTGCAAGCTGCGTGTGTGCCTGCCCTAGTTCGTGAACGATTGGCAGGACCACGGTCGCAGCAGTCACTCCGAACAATGAGCTCTCGCAGGCGGGGGAGGGAGGCAGCCGTTAGGGGTCGCTGAAGCTACGTGAACAACGTGACCGTGTGCTGAAAGTGAACCGAACGAGAACGCATCGGTGCACTACCACTGGCGCGTCGCCGAGCAGCGCGGCGCTGGGAGTACCAGCTGTGCAGCTGCTGCTCGCAGCTGCGAGTCCGTGGCTGTAGACGGCGCCCCATTCCCCGAGCGCATACGCGTGGCGAGGAGGACGTCGCTTACTGCACGGCTGACTGGGCTAAATAAATAGTCCAAACCGATCACGTCCACCCCCCCATGCGGCCGCTATGGTCGCGTACCTGAACTGAATAGTGTGTTGTTGCATTGCGTTGACGAATAGGGTTAGTGAACATCGCCTTGTACACTAGCGGATCCAGCGTCCACTCACATCGAGCCATTAGGACCGGCGGGGGCCTAGGAGCTCGCTGATGCAACGGTGACGCGGTTCGGCATGCTATTGCAACCGGAGGCTCGTCCGTGGTTTCCGGGAAGCCGCGGTTATGCGGTGGACCGCTAAGCACATCAGTCACGTCGTGGTGCGGCCACTGAGGCGTTTCGCGGTCACGTCGAGTCTTCAAGCTGCGGGCATTGGTTCTCCGACAAGTATATTTTGCCTGTTATACCTATAATATAACAGCGCGCATGACGAAAGAAAAACCGGGCAACAAGAGCGCTATCTTTCAAATAACATTTATACATTCTTGCACATATTTGTACCATCCCTGCCAAGAAAACCAAAAAAGAACTTAACTTTCACTACTGACCATGACCTATATTTTTGAAAAGGCACCCTCCAAAAATTGAAATCCATGGCTGACAAATGATCACGGCGGTTTGCCGACGCACGAAGAACCCACCATTACCAATATAGTAGATCCAGCTGCTTCCCTTACCGTTTGATCGCTATGTATGAAAATGACTGATGTTTGATGCCTTTTAAAAAATGTAGGTCGTGATCAGTAGTGATAAGTTAAGTGCTTTTTAGGTTTTCTTGGCAGGAATGGTATAAATGAAAATTAAATGAAAAAATTGGTCTTTTGGGGAAGGGAAATGGC
The DNA here is from genome assembly GCF_052857255.1 of Amblyomma americanum. Lineage (NCBI taxonomy): Eukaryota > Metazoa > Arthropoda > Arachnida > Ixodida > Ixodidae > Amblyomma > Amblyomma americanum. The sequence goes on from NC_135498.1 coordinate 6,179,067, forward strand.
GCAGTATCTGTCTCACACGTCGGCGGGCACCTGAACCGCGCCGTAAGGGAAGGGATAAAGGAAGGAGCGAAAGAAGAAAGAGGTGCCGTAGTGAAGGGCTCCGGAATAGTTTCGACCACCTGGGGATATTTAACGTCCACTGACATCGCACAGCACACGGTCGCCTATGCGTTTCGCCTACATCGAAACGCTGCCGCCGCGGTCGGGATCGAACCCGGGAACTGCGGATCAGTAGCCGAGTGCCATAACCACTGAGCCATCGCGGCGAGTGTACAAATGTCTGCAAGGTTGCAATAAATGTCATTTGAAAGACAGCGCTCTTGTTGTCTGGTTTTTTCGTACGCCCTTGTATTCCGCGATGTTGTGTTAATGGATCGTCACCAACTTGCCCAGCTTTCTGTTCTTCTAAGCGGTATATCTATATAAGCTGAAAAAACGCTCAAAGTCGGATTCACACAGAAGCAGGCAGTGCATATCGCTTCAACCTTAATGCGATCCGCTTCCGTCGCACATGGTGTGAAGAAAGGCTGCAGTGTTTCACTATTGTTTCCATGCTTGTGCATACTTTTACTTCAAATACGTTCATGCCATGTCTAAGAGATGTCAGACTCTGCAATGCAAGAGTTCCCGAAAAACACACAGCACGAGCCCTCTCATATAAGGTCTTTGCATTATGCAACCGCGGTGATGAGCTCACATCCGTTAACGATGTAGGTTTAGGTTATTTTTTTACTGCATGGCTGGCATTCAGCTCCCGGAAGTACTCTACATCATGATCCCACACCCTGGACCTTAGCAGAAATGGCGACTACTGTGGTGAAGGCCTTCGCGCGTTCTATATTTTCCAAGCGCATTGATGCGTATTCTTTTCTTGAATAAAGTATGTCACGTTTTTTTACTGGAGATTTCTTTCTCTATCTCTCTCTTATGTCGCATTTCGCGAAGGAAGCGCGCGGGTAAAAGGTAAACACCTCTCTTTCCTGCGCCAGGAAGTAATATTGTTGTGGGGCATCAAGAGCACCTGCATCATGTGCGAGCATAAAACCAACACCAGGCACGGTACGAACCTAGCAAGTGGCAACGAAACATGGCGCTAGCGGTAAGCGTATACGTATACGCGAAAGCGCAAAGGAACCGCCTCTGGAAACAATGCAAATGCGCACGCAAGGATTCGAAACGTTGGGTTTGAAATTAAAGTGTTTCAGTTGCAGATGTTCAGTTTATCATAAGTCTTCAAACCCAGCCAAGACAGGCAAATCTGTCGAAATGTTTAGTTTTCAAGGGTTTTTCTGTTCTTAATCGATATTCTCGGAGTTTTTCGCCTTTGCTCTTGCGGTTTTGTTGTCATCCTCTTCCCACAATAACAGATTGCTCAGGCCTGCATAGCTTAGCTACCAGTCCAAAACCGCCTCCTCGCGGTTGTTGCATACAGTGGCTGGAAACCTGCCGCGTACACGAAATTGGTTTTTCTTTCGAATAAAGGAAAACGCAATTTTCGTAGCGCTGCTGCCGCTCTCCGCGGGCGGCGGTGAAGCGCAGAGAACACCCGTATGCCACGTTTTCCAGTGCACGCTGCAGAAAAATTGTTCGCCTATTGAAATTGATTTGCCCCCCCCCCCCCGTTGTGTAACATCACTCGGTGGCTTTGCGTCGGCTCTTGACGACTATGTATCTTCCCGCGGTAATAGCGTTTTTATGCGCGAACCATGCACTGACTGCCGTTATTTTCCCCCTAGCTTTTATATTATCGCTTTTTTAAAGTCAGGATCCAGCTTTCTTCCCGTTGCAACAAAGAGGCGTTCTGGAAGTGTTGTACGCTTGATAAATAAAAAGAATGCGAGTCGGCTATGCGAAATCTAGTAATCTACCTCGCTTATTTTCATTTCGTCTAATGGGGAATTGAATACCGCGCTTTTAAACGGCTGCCAGAAAAGTGCTTTCGGAAAGATTATACGTCTTCAATATGAAGCGTCCAACCGCGGAGAATAGCCGTAACACTAGCTTCAGTACACCTGCTCTAAAACAAATGAGATCACGTTTGCGCGCCTATAGATAATTCTACTACGCTGGTTGTGATATAAAAATATTTATTCTAAGGTCTAAAATTTAACTACGTTCGTTTATCATTCCTGGATGGCATCTGTCGGTGCCGTGCAGAATGACGACACTGCCCCCCGCACTGCGCGACCTCGTGTCGGGGTTACGATAGCCTCCTCCGCTCGAGTGCCTGCGGTGTTGCATACGATGTTGCAAATGCTCACTCGTTTTGCCCAAAAATGCGTCGCCGAATGTCGCCTTCAAAGGGGGAAGTTCCAAGCAAGGAGAAAGAGACTACAGGGAAGCACTGAACACCACTTCAGGGATTCAGCCAACGTTTGCATCGAGTCCCTTCTGCAGCACTAAAAGGAATCTGTTGTGAATCATTTCGTGCCGACGTTTTCTGAACACATTCCTAGCTTGCATTTATACAGGCAAGCGGTGCAGAAAACTTCAAAAAAAAGAATAATTTCACAGTACAATGGGTTGGCACAAATGATTAGGTTTGGTTTGGTATATGCGGGTTTAACGTCCCAAAGCGACTCAGGCTATGAGACACGCCGTAGTGAAGGGCTCCGGAAATTTCGACCACCTGGGGTTCATTAACGTGCACTGACATTGCACAGTACACGGGCCTCTAGAATTTCGCCTCCATCGAAATTCGACCGCCACGGCCGGGATCGAACCCGCGTCTTTCGGGTCAGCAGCCGAGCGCCATAACCACTCAGCCACCGCAGCGGCTGACACAAATGATTAGACTAATTTCATGTAGCTGTTTTAACGCAATGCATGCAGCACAGGGGATGGGACAAACGCACTTAACAGGGACGCTTATCTCATCGCGATTCGTTCTTTCTTTCTTCACGCAAGGATTTCATCCGCGTTGGACCTGTATACTCATCTGTTTTAATAATAATAATTGGTTTTTGGGGAGAGGAAATGGCGCAATATCTGTCTATATATCGTTGGACAACTGAACCGCGCCGTAAGGGAAGAGATAAAGGAGGGAGTAAAAGACGAAAGGAAGAAAGAGGTGCCGTAGTGGAGGGCTCCGGAATAATTTCGACCACCTGGGGATCTTTAACGTGCACTGACATTGCACAGCACACGGGCGCCTTAGCGTTTTGCCTCCATCAAAACGCTGCCTCCGCGGTCGGGTTCGTTTCAAGTCGGTTGTTTGGTTGGTACCTTCTGCTGATAATTAGCGAGAGATGGCGCTGAAGGTGGCGGCTATAATCGTGAGCCACCCTGTCACACATATGGTTTATCCATAAAATTAATCGCGAGGGTGCATAAATAATCCTACAAAGTTAGGCAAGAAGGGCTGAAAGTGTTTCATTTGTGCCACTCTCGCCCGATTCCTGGCGGGACGGTTTAGCGGCAAGGAAAGTTCGTACACGCCGTGCGGGGAAGTTTTCTCTGCCTCTTTCTTCTCCACGAGTTGCAGGTGCTGTCGTGATTGCCAGTGGAAAAATGCTGGCTGGAAACTGATGCACGCCTAATCGCACGTTGCGAAAGCCATTCACTTACTTGGACACGCACTTCACTACTGAAATCCATCACCACTGAGGAGCATTGATCGAGATTCCTCTTCTGTGGCTGCAGTATACGCTCTTACGCTCTAACATCGCAGCCCTCGCATATGCCGCGGAAGCTAGCGCTATTGGAGTGCGTTGTCGAGCTTTTGCAAATGTTTTTTTTCTGCTGGGCCACGTGGTCAACAGGGTACGGAGTGTGAATATATGAAATCTAGGCGATAATCCGTGCTCGTCTGTTCATTTACGTGCCTGCCATGCGAGGTGGCGTGGCGAAGGCTACAGGCGCCGTCTGAAGGAGTGGATGGAAGTAGGGAAGGATTGCTTCTGGCTCTTTGCACTTCTTGTAGTGGGGGGCTAAGGTGATTATCCGAGCTGAGGAGCACTAAGCCGCAAACCGAGTGTGATCCGAGAGCTAAAGAGAAATCAAACAGAAAAGTGAATCGCACGTGGTTCACCTGTGGCGAAATGAGAGCAACTAGTCCTGGACGGGCTTCCGTGAACGCATGTGCGAGCAAGTTGGAAGTAAAAGACTGATACAGAAAAATGAACGGGTGAAAAGTTATTCACGCAGCGGTCAACACCCTCTTTGTGAGGATCCTCGTGAAAAGGGCGCTCGCTACGCAGGCCTCGGTGACGAGGCAAAGATTCGTCGCACGCGCGTCTGTATCGATCCGAGCAATTCCGCTTGACCTTATCCGGAGGGACTTGGTTGTCGCCGCAAACCTAATCGGAACCTCGTTGCGGCGCGCTGAGGAGGAAGGAGAGAGTTGCGTTATGCAGGCGCCTTTTGTATCTGCTGGGCAGCTCCTCCGCAGTGCGCTGCTGTACACCGGCCGCGGGAGCAGCGGCAAAAGTCTCTTTCATAATGCGCCTATATATAGTCGGCGGCGCAGCAATGGGGACCTGGGAAGCAGCGTCCCGGATTGCCGCCCTCGATTAGGATTGATGCCTGCAGGAAGGAGATAGACTCACTGGCGGCTGAGAAAGGCGCTGCGAGTGGATCGGGGAGAGGGGGCGCCATCTGGAAAGGCTGCGGCGTTACCACTTTTCGTACTGCGGTGAAACGGGGCGAATGGAAAGTGTAGACCTCGCTGTGCTTGTCCAGGTGGCGCGTTTCTCTCCGCTTTCTGACCGATATGTCATGAGCAAATGAATTGGGCATTTAAGGGAGTGTAGCCTCAGTACGAAGGCACGCTTTAGTTTGCAAGACATGCTCATGATTAGGCTCGCCGGCGCTACTTAAGAAACACGAGACGCGGTTGACTGCTGAAACCGGTATTAATACGAAAGCAATAGATGGCTCGTCGAGACGAAAATCCGGCGTCGTTCAGAAAGTGGCGGCGTTACAAAACTCGCGATTGGTCGAAACAGTGTGACGTCATCAAGGGCGAAGATGCGAAATATTACCTGCAATAGTAACTAATAGTACTTACAACTGCGCCAACCACAAAAGAATAAATTAGAATGAGAGTAAATTGGGATAAAACTGAAATAAAATTCCAATTGGATTTTAATCGATTACAAAACATAAAACTGAGCAGGGGGCAAGACACAGGAGAGAAGCAAACAGGACGAGCTCAGTTTTACTAACAACTGATTTATTGGAGCGAAACCCCTTTCCTTCAAAAGCAACACGAATGCGCCACAAACACTCCTGTGTCTTGTCCCCTGCTCAGTTATATGTTTTGTAGTCATGCTATAACAACTATCCTCAAGTTTCTTAGCTGAGACAAGGAATCCTAACGACGCTTCAACTTTTTGTCTGCGTTCGATGCATTCATTACGTCCTTAAAATGAAATTGAGGACAGTTAATGAAATGTTATCTGCGTGCATGTTGTTCTATGTTGCTTTTGTTGGAGAAGCAGACCCGTTGTATGCTTCCTTCGCTCAGAATCTTCGGCAAACGAAGCATAAAAATGGCAAGTGCTGATGGCCAGTTCTGCACCGATTCTTCGTAAACTTATGGCGCTAACTCCCCTCGGTATAAACCACATACTGCGGAGTTCTTGCACCACTATTCTCAGGGCGACGCATACAGCCGTGTATATATTTTTCTGTCCTTTGGAGGTCGTCATTGCACGGCGTCAACGGGCGGTATTACTTGGACACACATGCTGGATGTGGCGCTCTTGTTTTCAAGGAAGCTGTATACACACCGAATGGAAGGAAGCCCTTTCCGTCTTCGCGCTCCCAATTTCTGCTCCCCGTGTCAGTGCGGAAATGCTTCTGTTTGCTTTGAATGTTCTCACATTTCATTCTCTATTTTTATTGCGTTCGTTTCTCTCTGACAGGCTAAACCAAAGAAAGCTGCGATAGATGAAGGGACCGCATCGTTCTCTATTGCAATGCATATTTTAGTGTCAGATTGCTCTCATTATGTTTACATTACCTCGTTCTCTCCGAGCCTCTTAGGTATGCTGCCGTGTTACAGTTTTGCGTCTGTATGATGCTTCCTAATTAGCCTCTTTATTTTTGCTTATTTGGTTCACTTGTGATCTGGTTGAGTCTCTACCAGGTGCGGAGTTGCGGCTCGGATTTGAACGCGCTTCGTCAGCTGCACTCGTGCGATTTCAGCCGCGACAGGGAAACGTAGATGTACCTGTTCTTTACTTCGAACTTTGAAGGACAAACACCCTAGTGTGCGTCCAAAATATGGATAAATGTGACGCCCATCCAAATTTTGGCGGAAACGGGGTCCCGTCTACTTCGTGTCTCTAGTGGGTTGATTATGATGTTGCAGGATTTCCCGATAGCACCAAGATTAATGAAGTAGAAACGCTGCGTTCCTTGTTTCGTCTTCCGGTGCTCATACTGTCTTTGCACTGCTCAAAACAACGCGCTGCCCTTGATCGTTTATAGTTTTACTTTGCCGAATTGCACTGAAGTGTTTTTCTATGAAGCCTTTCATGTTTATTAAAATTCCGAATTGCTGATTCGCATTATCTACCTGTACTTATTTATGCAGAGGCCAGCGAAGTGGTGCATGGGCCTATAGTTAGTGCAGCTGCATCTGCTTCACCGTCGTCTCTGTGGTCTACTGTAGTGCTCCACTGCGTTGTGGGCCACTGCATGCAGTAGTAGTAGTGGATTATTTAAAATAATAAACAAAGAAGAAAAGATCTTTGCTAGCCCCGGCATATGCCATCGCTACAAGAGCGCCTGAGTTGGGGCAGCGGAAATAAAGCATAGCAGGCAGACTGCAGAAATGAAATGACGTGAGGGGACAGGCAGAAAGGATAGGGCCGAGATAGGTACTATACACAAATGTTCTATTTACACAATAATATATGTACAGGTTGCACGCGTGTTATGTCCATAAGAAGGAAAGAAAACCACGCGCGAACAGCACTATGTACACTACAGCTGGAGTGGGGCGTCCAGCCGATAATTGTCCAAGGTAACACACGCGGAGCGTCCGGTCACTGCGCGTCACTACCTTACGGAGAACAGACTGGACGTCTAGCCCGCCACTGAATGCTTCCACGTGGTTAGTTTTCTGCGTCCCGTCGTCAGCCTGACCCAGATAGGACCTACATGAACAAAGCGGTGGTCGGAGCTTTGGCCGGATGCTTTCGCGGGGAGCTATATAGATGCGCCACCGGAGAGACCGAATAGCCGCGTACGCATTGTCGGCGGGGCTACGGACGACGACGTCGGGCCAACGCCCAGGTGCGAATCGTCTGCGACGCTTGGCTGCCATCGGCGGGTTTGGCCGTGCGCCGCCTTCGACCACAAATGCAGTGGCGCCCTTTGAGCGACGTGACTTGCGTGGCGCACGGGAAGGTTTCTTCTGCCTGTGATCAGGAAAAGGTTTATAACGGGGCCGATATTTGTGCCACCGAAGGTTTTTGCTGCTTTGAGAGGATTATGAACACTGGCGAAACGCAGGCGGCCAGTCGTTAGCCCCTACAGCGTCAGGAATCGAATGCAAGCGAGAGAGTGAGAGAGTAAGAGGCCCTTCAATGAAGACGGGAGATATGTCTGCCTGGGCGGCAACCTGCTTGGCACGTGCATGCCATTCAAGGGGCAGACGGTGGAGAGTGGAATGCGCACGCAAACAGGTACTAAACGGTTGCGCTGGTGAACACTATCAAGAATCGTTTACACTACACATAAATACCATTGAAAGCAGAAGATTGGATTGTATTGGAAGATGGGAAGCCGTAGCCGCAGCTCAGTTGGTAGACCACCGGACGCGAAATTCGGAGGTTGCGGGTTCGGATCCAACCGGCGGCATGTGGTTGTTTATTCGTCTGATTGGTAATCAGTTATTAAAAAAACATAATAATTACCCTATTCGTATTACTGATGAACAGAAGAAAAAAAACATTTCTTATGCACCTCGATTTCTGTCACTGTTGGCTTGAGCCATGTACAGCGCTAGAAGGACGACACACAAACACATAGAACAGGACAGGACGGCCACCTGTCAAGTATCGAAAATTTTGATGCAGAAACAGCAAGTTGCACAAAAAAGCAAATGGCCGCGCACGCGCACACACACACACACACACACACACACGCAGACGCACATGCGCACGCACGTACACGCAAGCACGCATGCTCGCACGCACGCGCACAAAGGGAGAGAGATCCTCGGCGCCATTTACGTATCGCATTGAGCTGTTTTTAGCAGTAAATATTCACCTAACCGTCGAACATTTCAACACATGCTGCGTGCGGCTGTTGGAAAAAGCTCCCACGTTATATGGTTTGGCTCTGTGACTTCTAGGATGCCGTGAGTGGCTCACTACTTTGCTCAACAGGCAACCCAGCGGGCTGCGGCCTATAAACCAACCCTGCACAGATTTACGTGGTGCCCGTCAACAGCTGTGCGCGGAAACCCCTTCTTTCGCCGTCTATATGCATCGACGTCTTCATTTTACCTTTTCTTCTCCAGTCGTAATTAGCGCGGCGTGTCGCACCTGATCGAAAGCCCGGGATGCGAACGCGCCTACAAACACGCCCATAACGCATTTGCGATGGAGAGTGAAAGAACCGCATCAGGCTCCGACATCTCATTTTATGTATACACGTCAGCAATAACAATAAAACAAATTGTACTGGTCTCCGACGCAGTGGTTAGCTCTGGCAGCGTCCACCGGCTTTGATCTCCAGTTCGATTAGGCCATTTCCTTGTTTCTCTTCTGCTTGAATCCACCCTTTGTGCACTTTTTTCGTTCTCTCGCAGCTTCGCAGGCTTGAAGCCGAGTGAGAACTAGCGTGCGACGCCTTCCTCACACCCCTTTCCTTCTCCGATATTTTTATCCTGATAAGGAATGGAAAACGACCGACTGGGATCTGTAACACGAGGCTAATGCAAAAAAACACTTCCGGAAAAAAACACTTCCGGCTCGGACGAAGTGCAGCAAATGCAACTGTCACCTGTGGTTGGTACTAGAAGCTGTGTGGCTTCGCAATCAGCGAGCCTCCCTTCAGATTATAGCCACACCCAACGCAAGTGGGTTGCAAGAAATAATGCACAAACCACCCACTGCATTTTTTTAAAGGCTACGAAACTTAGAGTCACCCATTGTGAGCGAAACAATGCTGGCCAATACAGACTTGACTGCATTGTTTTCTATTTTTCATGGATGGCTCAAAGTTCTCGAACCCGGTTTGTGCATGCTGCTCCCCGGAACGTGAATATTCGAGGATGCTGAATTGTGAGAGTTGGAGCCGACTGAAGTTTGGAAGCGCTTGAGTGAATGTTTCTCGCAGAACAAAAGGAGCAGATGCGGCAGAGCTCGCGTGTGAATAAAAATAAGTTGCTCATTGGCAACGATCTCAGTGCAGTGTGCATCGTATAATTGAGGTATGATACGTGGGGTATAATGTTCCGAAACTGGGTGTGGGATATGAGGTAAGCCGTAGCGCGGGGGCTTCAGATGAATATCGACCGCCTGGGGTTCCTCAAACGAACTTGCACCGACATCGCGCAGCACACGAGTGGTTTTTGCATATCGCCTCCATCGATGCGATCCCATGACATTGTGCTCATGAGACGAACGCCCCACTGAGAACAGCAGGCGGGGGGGGGGGGGGGGGGGGGGGGGGGTGTAGACGTTAGGTGGTCGCACGCGGCCATATGCGGCCTAGCACTAGCGCGGCTGCACCCATATGTACTAAAGAAAGAGCTCCGCTATGCGCGCTCGTGAGGGATAGCGTAAGTGGTTCTCCGCCTAGTTAATAACTGTAAAGTAGCACCCATCACTGCGTTGCCATGCGACCACACGTGCACTACGGCCTCGGGCGTCTTTGCGCGGGTGCTTTTGAACCAGGGAACACCTCTGGGCTGAGTCCGATAAATCCCGCACGAAGTTGTCTTTTCCTGCTGCTACTGATTGGCTGACTAATATACGGGGCGGTCATTTCAAACAGTAAGGTTTCTTGCATAAAGTCAATCACTCAGTCAATTCATCAGTAATTAATCACTTGATCAACCAACTAATCCTTCCACCTAACGGTCAGCGGGTGCGTGCGAACGCGTTTGTGCATTTCATAGCCTGATCATCTGCGGCCAGGGCTGCTCAGACACTCTTCTCCATTCGATTCTACTCAGTTTCTGGCATTCGATTCGCACTGAGTCTGGCGACGAAAGTGCTACAGCAATGTTCGAGACAAATGAAAGAGCCGAGAAGAATCTAATTAGTATCGAAACGCATTGAAACAAAATGCCCACGTGTATGTCGTTCAACGTCGAATCATGCATTTTAATGAAATAGAGTAGCGCGACGACTAAGTCGATATAGCGAGACTATTTTTTACGTTCATTGTTTTCCCCTTTCTTGGTAGCAGTCTGCGCAAAGTTGGGCAGCAAAGATCGCCGGGCAGCACGCAACTTCCTTCCTGCCTGTGTACGTTGCAAGGGGCGGTGCCTAATGCGACTCGCGGTCCGTCTTGACGCACGGAGACTCGGCCATCGATTAGGCGTCGAGTAGTGTTGCCAGGCGAAGCGGCCGCGCGAACTGCTCGTACCCCTTTCCCCTCTGGACCGCGGCGGTGGTGCGACCCGGCTGTCCCTCTGTCCACTGGTGGGACGCACGCCACCACGCCTATCGCAGACCTTTCACCGTCCCGCTGCCAGGGCTGGCGCACCTGTGTCCCCCTGCACACTTCCTGGGTTGGCGACAGAGTTTTCTCGCCAGCAGGGATAGAAAGCAGCTTCGGCTCAAGCACGGAGTAGTATGTCGCCTGTTACTCCGAAGCCTGAAACATGAAGAAAAAGTTGCAGTCCGATCCGTTCGCTGTCGAATCGGCGTGCTGCAGAGTGCATTTCATGCAAACTTAGTCAGTGGCGAATTCACGGATAATGCACGATGCATGCCCGTGACGCCCCTTGCTCCGTGACTATCGAACGAGGAGAGAAGGACAAAGCAAATGCGCCGTGCATTTCATTATTACTACCGCGGTTTAATTAGACCGTCAAATTCAATCTAATGGATTGCCCATTTATAAATTGCATTATTGGATAGGGCAGTTGTCAGAATGAACTGCACAGGTAGAAAAATTGCTTCGTCCAGCACTGGCGTGAAAACATTTCCTGAAAGTTAAAATGGCCAGCAGCCCATAAATGTACCAGGAATTTTAAAAACAGAACGGTGATACAAGAAGATGCAAGCCTGTACCGGAAATTGTGAAATAAAAAATGCAGACCAAGCACAGACGAAGGATAAAGGAACCCTGGACACTTAAGTTGTGTTAGAGGGAATGTCGTTAGACTAAGATAAGGTACGTCAAAGATAAGAGCGGGAAGGGTTCTAACGGCAAGAAACTGAAAAGACGGTGCATATAGAGCTCTGTCAAAAGCTTCCATTCGTCGCAATCTCGTCAACTGAAGGGAACGTTGTTGTGGTCTACTCCCGTTCATGTACACACGTATCGACACACATGCGGTATGTCCGTGCAGGTAAAAACAGGGGTCTCGCATTCTTTGAAGGGTGTGGTCCGCATGAGGAAGGGCGGGAGTCAGGGGAGGCGATCTCAGTGTTTTTACGAATTCACCGTTTTGACCGGGATTTCAATTCAACAACATTATGTCTTTGAGAGAGAAAAGGAACCCCGGGGAAAAATCCACTTACAAAGTATACCCTGACTGGTCCCTTCATTTGAATGGAGGACCCGGATTATGAATATTTTCGAGATGGCTGTATGCTGCCTCGCCTTACAAAGCGGTGATACTGATCATCACGCAAGGCTGCAATTTTAGTCGAGCGAAGTACTGGCACAGGTCGCCCAACTATGTGGTTGACCTCGCTGCAGCTCTGTCATGCGCTATAGATTCCCGCGGGAATCAATTCTTTTCTCGGATAATTATTTTGTCTTTCCGCCTTTTGTCTCTGTTGTCGGAGACATCAGGGCTGACAGATAGGAAACAATTCCTGTCACCAGCCCTAAGCGCAAAGAGTCGAAGGAAGAAATCCGGAAAGAGGTCATCACAAAGTAGGGCTAGCCTCCTCTGCGGCCGTTTTTCTTTACTCGTATTCCGGCCATCTTAAGCTGTTCACTTTGCAAGATTTACGAATGCGAGTGCGCACCATGTAGCCAAGTTTAGCACTCTGCTCTATAACTGCTTTCTTTTTGCTTGGAAGTCGTTGAGCTGCAACATTAGCGGCGCCATATAGTACGACCCAGTCTCAAGTAAAACAGCAGCACCGTATAGTATAGTGATGCGTTTTAGATTACTGCCTGGTGAGGATGCAGAAAGCCGAAACAATGGCGGAAGGGGAAAGGAGGAGGAGGACGTACAGTCATGAGTGCCTTCAGAGAGAGGCATCTCCGAGCCCTTGAGTTGAGATGGCGAGCATCTCGACTTCGAGAGTGCCGGCGAGAGTTGAACGAGGCTGTTTCACAGGGCACGTCTGCTGCGGAAATGACCAACTGAAGTGCGCGCTATTTATATTTTTGAATTTAATTTAATTGGCTGTATTTTTAATGTTCCCCCAGATATGCAAAGCCAAGGCAAGAGCTGCGAGAACAGCTTGACAAGATCATCGACCTATTTAACAGCCTATGCACGCAGACGGCTATCAGAGAACACAGGCACTAGTAAAAAAGTAAAGCGGGGAATAAACAGTCAAATTAAGAAAAGTTCAGGCGCTCAAACTAGAGTTCAGCCAGTAAAAACGAATATGTTTATGACTGAATTCATGAAGCGAACATAATAGGGAGCCGGTGAGCAACCGACAGCTCTTCGTGAGCCGTGACCTGCTATCCAATTCAGCGTTGTCTACATTGCCTTGAGCCTCAGTCGACTGACACTCTCGCAGTCCTGATAAGTCCAGTGAACTTTACCATACGGATCGTGAGCTTCTGTACAGCGGCAAACCTGTGGAACCTCCGCACCGTGCCGCCAATTACACACTCGCGGCGATTGCAGCCAATGGGCACTTGTCTACGCGTTGACAGTGTGGTAGGAAAGCGTGTGTTTCAATTTCTGCTTTTTTTTCCGCGCGGAACAAAATAAAGTGCTTGATATTTATTTGTCATCCCCATCGGTAATAGAGTGAGTTTTTTTACCGGCACTGTACTTTTATTGGTTTCTGTGCAACTTTTATCATTCCAGTGGTGTGTTTCGTTCTCCGCTCCAACATTTGGGACTCCGTTACTAGTACACGCTGTGGAAATACGGGGGAAACAAAGGCCTTTCGCCCCGCCCGCACTCCCACTCCGCGGATGCAGCGTTCCCGCTCGCTAACCGCGGAGGGGTTCGTGCTCGAGGGACAAAGGGAAGGGACGACACAGCGTTAACACTCATATGCTATTTATTACACTTGCAATTAATACACAGAGTGGGCCAGCTAGCTACAAAACATCAACGAGGCATTCCTCGGAAATAGAAGGCTACGTAAGAAGGACTTCCGACTTACCGGCTGGGGCAGGGGCGCGACTTCGGAGGTATCGGCGGCGAACGTTTGTATGCGCCGATAATGGCGGCCGGGTTCTCCCGTGCGCGCCGCATTCTTGAGGCAAAGCCATTCCCTAGCATTTGCCGGGGAAGGCGACCAGAGCGCGCGTTTGCTGCGCTCGCTTCGCTGCCTGGAACCAGAAGTCCAGCGGCAGGGCACAACGGATCCCCGTGTGCTTGCCGCGGAAGGTGACGAGAGCGTACGGCTCCAACCGCTCTCGACGCTGGCCGGATCCCGAAGGGCCTCTCTCCGGTTCCGCAGAATCCCGCGTAACCTACGAGGTGGCGCTCCCGTCGCCGTTCCCTTTCCCCCATGAGGGAGACTTCCCTCCTCGCCCAGCCGGGGCTGCCAGTCCCAACGGCCGACGATGAAGATGGGCCGCATCGAAACGGAGGGGGGAAACAGGTTCTCCACATCCCTCCCTCCTTAAATGTCGGCCTACGGTTGAGCCCGTCCATGGATGCCATCGACGAAGGGGCCACGAGCGTTGCGATGATGACTGCAAGACAGCTCGTACAGGCGGGGTGCCGGGGTCATCCGATGAGCAGCAAGGTCACCGGGCACCCGTCCTTGTCCCGCGGCAGGCATCCACAATTAGCGTGTCGGGAGGGTGTTGTTCGCGCCGACGCGCCTTTGTTGGAAGGTAGAGGGGCTGGCCCCCCCTCTCGTAGCCGCTGCAAACTGCTCGCCGGAGACTCTGCAGCTCGATGACTCATGGCCGCAAGGCAGCAGGCAGAGACCCATACAATGGACAGCAGGCCGGGGCAGCTTCTCTTGAACTCTGCATATCGCTCCTAGGATCTCCAAAAGTTTGCATCAAAAACAATGGAGACCGCGTAAACTCACCATTTGGTAAAGTGCGGAGCAATGCAAGTGCCAAACAATCCTATCCGGCACCGCCCAAACGCTCGGTTCATTTGAACGTAGCTGGCTCTCTTCGGACGAAGCACATTCGCGGTTCGCTTTCCGGCATGGTGATGTTAAGCTCACTTGAGCTGCGTTAGCGTCTCTGGTTCCGCGAAATTATAAATTCGCTTCGCAGCCCAAAAAAGTAAGTTCGTTCGAACAAACTCAGCTTTCTGTAGTTGAGCGAGACCTCTCGGCTCTAGCGAGGTTAAATATACAACAAGCAAGCCCGTTTGCGCGTGCTTGTGCCACGGTACGACTGTGTCCTCCCAAAAGCGACAGGCAGCTCCCGAAGAGCCTTAGGCCTACTCGCTCTTACACTTCCGGGTGCCAACAAAGGGCCAAGGACAATAGCTAGAACACAACGCCACGAGGAGATACGTTTCTGCCAAGGTGACCCTAACGCGAACGGCGCCTACCGCTTCCCGCGGTGTCGCAGCGCCCCGGTGCTTTTCCTGTAATCACGACTGCAATCCAAAACAGCTGACTACGGCACCCGGCTCCCAGAGCCAAAGAGACAGAACAGATAATATTTACAACTATGTACAAGAAAAATCGGGCCACCCTCCAGGCTTCCGCATTCACTCGCTTCTGGCTTGCTGTTCTCCGTGGACGTCTCGGTCTCGCTCTCCATGAGCGGACCTCGTAGGTTCACCTTCCACAGGTGTACCGATGAAGTGCTCATCAAAAGCGTAGCATGCACGGCAATCCTCCCATGCTGCTATTACGCTCATCTCGCTGTCAAGAAAGCATTTTCGCCTTGCTAGCAACTCCGAATTCGGGCCAGGCCTAACGCTGTTCCAAATCCGGGCGGACATTCCACGAACCGAACTGACTGCCGTCCCTCGTCCCAAGAGCTTGCCCCACGTTGGGCGCCATTGTGGAAATACGGGGGAAACAAAGGCCTTTCGCCCCGCCCGCACTCCCACTCCGCGGATGCAGCGTTCCCGCTCGCTAACCGCGGAGGGGTTCGTGCTCGAGGGACAAAGGGAAGGGACGACACAGCGTTAACACTCATATGCTATTTATTACACTTGCAATTAATACACAGAGTGGGCCAGCTAGCTACAAAACATCAACGAGGCATTCCTCGGAAATAGAAGGCTACGTAAGAAGGACTTCCGACTTACCGGCTGGGGCAGGGGCGCGACTTCGGAGGTATCGGCGGCGAACGTTTGTATGCGCCGATAATGGCGGCCGGGTTCTCCCGTGCGCGCCGCATTCTTGAGGCAAAGCCATTCCCTAGCATTTGCCGGGGAAGGCGACCAGAGCGCGCGTTTGCTGCGCTCGCTTCGTTGCCTGGAACCCGAAGTCCAGCGGCAGGGCACAACGGATCCCCGTGTGCTTGCCGCGGAAGGTGACGAGAGCGTACGGCTCCAACCGCTCTCGACGCTGGCCGGATCCCGAAGGGCCTCTCTCCGGTTCCGCAGAATCCCGCGTAACCTACGAGGTGGCGCTCCCGTCGCCGTTCCCTTTCCCCCATGAGGGAGACTTCCCTCCTCGCCCAGCCGGGGCTGCCAGTCCCAACGGCCGACGATGAAGATGGGCCGCATCGAAACGGAGGGGGGAAACAGGTTCTCCACAACGCTTAGCTACCTGACTGACACTTAGCTCTGTTGTTATGATTAATTACCTAAGAGCCACAGGGCATGTGAGCTGCGCTAACCCCATCTGGAGATGAGGTCAGCGCAGAGAAATTCGTCTGACTGCTAATTTTGGGCCGGTAATGATGAAGAATGATTCGAGGTGATCACGAGGCTCACGCACACACACCAACGAAGAGCTATGTATATTGTGTGATCGATACTGGTCGCTCTCTTGATGGAAAAAGACGAAATTGATTTTGTTGAAGCTATGAGCGAGCTGTTTCTAGCTGATGTTGCTCGTTACCGTGTGGACTAGTATAGGAACATGCTAGATTATTATTATAATTATTGCAACAACGACAACTACTTCTGCTACTATTGTCGTTGTTACTGACGCATAATAATTGAGATAAATTGGAAACAGTGGCAGGATGGCCACTGCCTCCAAAGAATATTCTAAACGGTGCCTGCCTCAAAGAATCCGGGACGTTGGAAGCACAGAAAACGATGTGCAAAACAAAAAGAATAGAATGCAAATGATAATTAGAACCCTAAGCTATGAGCCAAACTCTTACAGCGGCAGCTAAATGCAAAAAGCAAGGAAAAAAAAAGACCGTACAAAGGTGAACGGAGCCATTATGTTCGCTGGCAACTCTATGAGCCGCGCTTCTACTGTGCCTTCGAATTTTTATTTTTCCGTGTATTTATTTGGAAATTTTGCCGTGCTTCATGGCAGCGACGAACACAGTGCTACCAACATGCAAAGCAAGGAAAGCGTTAACGAGAGAAAGAAGGAATTGAAAGAGCGAGAAAAGGGAAAAAAAATCGCCATGGACGTTTCGAACAGACTCAGCTATACATATATGCCCATATTGACACCAGTCCATGCTGTCGTCTTTGCTGCGAGCGTACGGTGCATCTGCAGCTCTCTTTTTCGGGCGTAAACAGCCGCAAATTACTTTTCCCGAATCAATGCTGCGCACTCCGCACCATCCGTCTATTCCACGAGTAGGTCCCGCTTCAGGCCCAGCTCTCCGTTCGATTGGATTTCTTTTACGGCCTCGCGGCTGCAATGGCTCACGATGATCCTCCTCCAGCGCAGCGTCGATCACGTTTCGTTCTTCGCCGTGAAACCGCGCCTCACTTCTGACGACTGCTTCCGTTCTGTGGGCGAAAACTGCGCTCGATCGCCCCGCGCATTCCGCGCTGCGCTCCGTCCTTTTTTTGCCCCAAGCCGAGGAGGGAGAGCCATTTCGAGATAACGCGTAATGGCCCGGCTTCACGCAATAAGCGCGAAGAAAGCGCAGGTGCCTCTCTTTTTATTTTTTTCACGGCAATACACCCCTCGTATTTTTTTCTTTTTACCTGAGAATGGAGCGAAGCGATGACACAGTCCAGAGATGAGCTGTCGAGTGATCATCGCCGTTTTCCCCACCAACGGACAACGCGACGAGGTACAAGGTATAGAAAAGTGGTAAGGGGCTGGAGACACCGTATACTCTCAAGGAGTGATACAAACGAGCTGATTTCGCGAAGTCAATTGTATTGGCCGGGAAAGTATCAGGACGTAGAAAAGAAGCAAAGAATTTAAAGCTGGGGTAATCGCGATATTGAGCTTTTTTTTAGCTTGCCTTTCACAGTGCGTGAGCTGAACAAAATTTTGAAGTATCTCGATATATATATATATATATATATATATATATACATATATATATATATATATATATATATATATATATATATATATATATATATATATATATATATATATATATATATATATATATATATATATATATATATATATATATATAATCCAGCGAAAAGAAAAATCTTGGCACGCTCAGTAGTAGTATAAACGTAGACCAACGTTTGAAACGGTTTATTTGACGTTTCGACGTCAAATAAATGTGTGTGTGTGTGTGTGTGTGTGTGTGTGTGTGTGTGCGCGCGTGCGTGTGTGCGTGCGTGCGTGTGTGTGTGTGTGTGTGTGTGTGCGTGTGCGTGTGCGTGTGTGTGTGTGTGTGTGTGTGTGTGTGTGTGTGTGTGTGTGCGTGCGTGTGTGTGTGTGTGTGTGTGTGTGTGTGTGTGTGTGTGTGTGTGTGTGTGTGTGTGTGTGTGTGTGTGTGTGCGTGCGTGCGTGCGTGCGTGCGCGTGTGCATGTGCGTGCGTGCGTGTTCATCAGGAATTTTAGTGACTTATTTGGCGCTGCTAACTTGCTAACTGCAATAACCTCACCTTGTTTTTCGCAACCCTAGATGGTACCTTTGTTTAAGAAAAGCGCACAAATAAAGGATCGAGGGGCGATATAAGCACGCGTACACGGCCCTGCAGCTGCACAGTGCATGGTCTCTCCGTTCGTCCTCGTTTTCAATACGTGCAGCTTTTACTGGTCTACAGCCATGACCAGTTCGCCCACCAGAGTGTTCATCTTGGGGCTGAACAGCTGCTGACTGTTTGTTGTACATCCGTACGATTGCTGGGAGGCATGCATGACTCCCGTATGTACACAACAATGCAAGGATATACTCTAGGGCGCTATATTGTTTGTTTCGAACCTGAATACGGTTTGGAGCTACCTGCAGCTTTTTTTATCCTTATTCATTTTTAAATAGAGGTCACGGCGACGCCTTCATCGAACGTGTTGAAACGACGTGGAAGCACTGCGCTGGCGTATACCGACGATTGCAACGCCAGCTGGGCTTCTGCCGCCGTCCTCGCTTTGACGGCCACACTGCAGTCATATTCATGCAGCCCCGTCTGTCTGTCGTACCAATGGGGAGCCCTGGCGCTCGCTGCTTTTATACTCTGCTGCGGTATTTCCGCCGGGGCCGCAATCTGTGCGCGTGTTCTTGCTTGGAAAGCTTAATTTCCGGTCAGAGGCCAGCGACTTTATTGGCTCGGAAGCGCTGTCGCGCCGCGATCGGCGATGCTCTGTTTCTCCTTCTCCGCTCTTTCTTACATCCTCGCCCGTTCCCTTCGTCGTTCGGCAGAGACACATCCGCACCGGCTCGTTGGCGGTGCATAAACATTTGCGCCGTCCACACGTGTCGCGCTCTTCCTGTGCTGCGCGTTTCTGGTTCGGCACCGACCGCGACTCGTGGAGTCGTTATTCAAAGCTCGGAGCGCGTAATGGGGTCTGCCGTACTACTTGGGGCTATATTTTGTACGGACCTCGGCGTGGGATCGGACCACGAACGGAAAGAGCTGCGAGCTGCGCGCAGAGTGCCCCTGATGGATCTAATCGCAGTTACGAGCAAAGGTATCTTAAAGTGGAGGTCCCTGCCTAGCTTGATACTGCGTTCCAGCGCTGAAATTTTAATAGGAGAAACACACAACTCTGCTGTCCGTGCAGATGACTCTTTTACTACTGAGCGAATCGCGATAACCGACTCTCGTTCTTCTTGTGCAATGAAAATATTACTGGTACGGAAATATCTGGGGCTACTAAAAAGAAACGATAGACCGTTATTGTCTGCGAATAAAATTCGCTTAAATGGCGAGTTTCGTATAACCTGCATTCTAGAGATCGAGCTTGCAGAAAACTTAAGTTTTCTTCGCGATCGATTGTTGCCCGTGTAGGCCGCGCCGCTGCTGCGCCGAGCATGAGCTCTTGAAACGGAGCTTTTGCTTTCAATTGATGAACTGACTGCATTCAACACTAAGTGTGCAGCAGGATAGTCGGAACCTGAATTTTGTTTCTGGACTGCGAGGATACAGTATCTTAGAAATGAGCGTTACATGTACAGGTTGTTTCATGCTTGGAGGGAACACTGAAGCGGGTGACCGCGCTCCACGGAGCTCCAGCGCATTCCGACGTGGCCGAAGCAAATCGGCAGGAAGACGCGAAGCAAGTCCCTCTTTGCCTGCGTCACTCTTCCTCAATGCACGACCGTGTCGGTCGCAATGGCGCTCTGAAGAGCACGGCCAAGCGCTTTCGTGTTCCCTCTCAGTGTGAAAGAACCTTATACCTCAAACAACTTCAGCAGCTTCATAAGTATTTATTGTTCCTCGACGGATCAATCTGTACTAGCTGTCCAAAGCACCTACAATTAAGTGATTCGCATACATTTATTTAAATACTGCGAGGTATAAGCCCTGCTTGTAGCAAATATGTATGTAGATGCACCTATATGTCACTTCAATGCCTTCGTTTTTGCCATGCTGTGTATGATGTGCCACAGGCTATATGAAGTTGGTACTTAGTCAGGCATGTTACTGCATTTTCATCAACTCTCTTGACTACTGTTTTGTTCTCAAAATAAAGACTCAACAACGCAACAACATCAGCTCAGCCTACGCACCTTCGGTCAAGCGTCTTCGGGCCATATGACTGGCCTTTGAGCAGGGTAGTGGAGCAGTTACGGAATCCCTGAAGAGCAAATGTGTGTATAAAACTTTAACGCCAGGGATGAGCCTTCTGCTCTCCTTACAGAAATCTAGAGCTTGACCTATTACATAAGTGCCGCACTACACGGCTGAAAAACTAAACATATGACCTGTAGATATCTGATCGAGAGTGTATCAGTTATAACAGTGCCGTTTCGGTAGCGACTTAGATGATTTGGTCCTGTCGTTTGAATTGCCGGTTTCCTTACGTCTGGCGCTTGCTATAATAAAGTGTCTTCAGCGAGACATGTCTATTTGTCTCCCCAAAATTGTGAAATATATTGAGAAACAACTCGTGTTGTGATCGCTCTGCGAGTAAGGCGAGTCATGTTCGCGATATCATCGACATTAAAGCGCACAAAGCGGGCTTCAGCAATTCTTCGTCGCACGTCACACCTGGGAAGTACGTCACTTAATTAATGTCGACGTTCTGAATTTTTTTTCCTGGGAATGTGATGTGTTTTTTTTTGTATTTGCGTTTTGTGCACGAGCCCACAGTGCTTCCGCTTGCTTTGACGCAGTAAGCTAACCCGATTACACCGTTTCTCGTTCGCTCTTGCGCCCATAAGATCAGGGTGTCGCAAATTAATGGGCGCTCGTGTTTTACCTTGAGCTAAATAATTAAGGGCTCCCCGAGAACAGCGAGATTAGGCTAGAGGCGAAAGCTGTGAGGTAACGAGATTGCATGCTAAAGAGAAGGTTCTCTCGGCGGAGGTAAGCCAGCCCGGGTTGCGCGGAGTGATAAGGCTGGCGGGATGGCGGAGAGCGGAGGCCCCGCCGCCCGCCGGTTGTTTTCACTTTGGATCTCGCGGCTGTGAATTATTGATCGCCGCCCATTAGGGGCGAGGCTTTAAAGGAAATCTCATGTGCGGCGACGGCAGAAGTTGACTGGCCCGCGGCGCCGAAATACGCTCGCACGTTGCTGGCAGTGCCCCCTTCGATGCCTCGTCTGAAGCGCACAGCATCGGGGGTTGGGGCGCAGCTCTGCCCCTTCGGTAATGGTGAGCCTTTGAGCGCACATTTTGCGTCGCAGGCATCGATGAGCAGCTGTATACGCGCGCAACGTTTTGCTGTCTCGGCAAAAGGCGACGCTCGAGGGAGAGGGGAAATGCACGCGCACGCACGGGAGTGGACAGGGAGGCACTGTAAGCGAAGTTCACGCCGGGCGGGGCGAGGGGAGAAGTGCGGAAGAGCGGGTTTTGAGGGCCCTCCGACGTTTCCGGCCGTCTTTGATGCTCTCAGTAATCAGTGGCCATATGCGCAGCGCCCTGATGGCGGCATACAGAGCTACCGTAGCATTTGCACATAGCTGACGAGACGGCGGCTCTCGGGCGGACGCCTCGTCTTGACCCAGCGCTGGCCGATCGGGGTAGCGAGTGAGACGGCAGCTAAGGCTCCTCAAATCACTAACCTCACTTGCGGGGGGCGTTCGAACAAACGGGGGTTCTAAAATCTGGCTTCAGACGTCGCCGGACGATGTTTTTTCCGCCGCAAAATGGGAAAAAAAGAAAGACAGATTACATAAAGAAAACCAACGGCCTCCGAAACCAAGGAAAGCACAGGGGATTATTTTTTTATTCGTGGTGCTCATTACCGGTAGGTAATACTGCAATTATTTGAAGGCTGAAAGATAGTTGATTAGAAAACAGAAGAAAAACAACTACATGTTGCCTTTTGGGTCCGCAACCGCGACCTGCGTATGTGTTGACAGTGTTCTAGCAACTGAGCCACGGCGGCGGCTGTCCAGTCTTCTACTTTCGAGGGCATTTATGTTGCGTGTAATCTAACCTTGAGAGTGTTCACCAGCACCACCCTCGTCGACAGCAGCGGACATAGTATGTCGTGTATAACCGCGAGTGTCACGTGGTACGCGATCGAACGCTGAGGGTAAAAGCTGTGCGAGAACTCTCTTATGCTACACCTATGGCATAAAGACTGCCAGCATTGAGGCCCTCGTTAAGCTATTGAGCAGACGCGAAGTTTGTTCTGTTTTCATTAGGAATAACTGCAACGTCTGGCTCGTTTTGAAAACAGCGACGAATGGATTATGCTACGGTAATCTAGTCGTGAACACTTAGGGCTCACGCTTTTTCACCCCTGCTAGTGAGAGGAGCGTAGGTGGGCGCGTGTTTTTCGGACAGGTTCCATATTTCTGCCTGTGTGCGTGTTGAGGCTCTTGTTATAAACTCCTGGGAGGGAAATGAGGGGGAATAAACGTGCAAGCTTAATGGTGCGTGTGATTAAAACTTTACGCAAGTGGTTCGCCAGGAAGCTTGCCGCTTGTGTCTGAGAATGCTAGGGAAAGACGCGTTCACACAGAGGTGGGCAACCTCATGAGGTCGACCTCAACCTCAAAATGACCTCAATCTTACGTCGTGAGGTCAGGAGACAGCTCGAAATTTTGTGAGTGAGGTCAGCAAATCAGACCTCAACCTCACGCGCGAGTATGAGGTTGAGTGAGGTCGTCATTTAGTGAGGTCGAAATTTTGAGGTCGAGACTTTTTACAGTTTCCGCGGCTTGCCGAGTGCCGCTTCTGAAGCTGAGTTGCAGGGCACCACCCCAGTGTCCATGCAGTGACGCTTGGTATTCGGTTTCCCCTGTTTGGACAATCGGATGCCGCAGCCCACTCTTAGCTTTTGGTGCTGCGCCGTAATGTCCGTTCAGCCCGAGTTTCCAGGAAGACGCACCCCTGTGTTCTTCCTGGAACGAGTGTTACTGTCACAGCACGCCACTCTCCCTCCACCTTCTCCCGCTGGCGTAGCAGCCGTAGCTGCCTGCCGGGCGGCTCAAACTCCCGGGAGCGCGCTAAGCACATAACTCACGTTGGCCCGCGGTAGCTTTGTCTGATGCCGCAAACAAATAAGTTCAGTCCAACAAGCACGCAATAAATTCGTCGCAGCGCGGATGGCCGAAAGCAACACTGCTTCGTGTTCATGCTCGTCGCCGGAGCTGACGTCACGGCTCTTGCCTTGTAGTCGAGTAAAGGGAACCTGCTCTCATTGCACGGTGACCTAACAGAAACTGGAGCAGCCGGCACAGGAGAGAAAATGTGATTCAGGTGGTTCCTAATAAGGACACATGCTGATCCGATGAAAAGAGAACGAAGCCAGAAAAACCTGTATAACGCCGTCGAAGCTTTCGATCTGTGTCTTACCCTTTCAAATCTCACACTACTTCTGTATATTCCCGTTCCGTAATGCAAACAGATGCAAATATAATTTCACTTTTATATCCTTCCAGATAGCCTCTCTTTGGTCGCCTGTTCCTTGTTCCTTCTCGGAAATTCACATATTATGCCGAAATACCACAGCACGGGGCGAACGTACCAGCAGAGCGGTGTTACAGCGGTAAAATATGTTAAACTATAATGAATGTAAAATGATGTGGTAGCTGATTGCTTTTACCTTTTTTTGATGAGGATGTGTGAATAGAACTGATTACGTACTGGCGCTGTGCTGCCCAGTCGATGTTTCAAACCTTCTAATATGACGTCTAATGGTTCACACTGTTGTTAGCTTGTGTTTTAGTTTGCGATTTTTGTTTGTAAGTTTGCAATCCTTCTCATTTTTTGCTTTTCTCGTATGGGTGTCAGTTAGGCTG
Source organism: Amblyomma americanum (assembly GCF_052857255.1). Lineage (NCBI taxonomy): Eukaryota > Metazoa > Arthropoda > Arachnida > Ixodida > Ixodidae > Amblyomma > Amblyomma americanum. Next base: position 6,203,033 of record NC_135498.1, read on the forward strand.
GGGGTCTGCCTTGCAGACGACCAGGCACTGCTCACATCGTTCTCTCTCCTTTAGCGTTATCTTTCCTTTAACATGAATTTATCATGTTCCTCATTGTTCGCCCACCGGCTATGGTCTAAGATGAGACTGGCAGTACTGAAAATAAATAAATAAATAAATAAATAAATAAATAAATATTTTGCAGAGAGGCATCGTTCACCTTAAACGGCTTCGCAGAATGCTCGCGCGGTGCTCGCGGGTAAAAACTTCGAGGATGCCGGCGTACCATTCATTAGTTCAGTTTTGAAGGGGAACGAGTGATTGACTCAAAGCAGCTTGTCTCAGACTGGTTGACGAAGTGGTATCCAGAATTCTGTTCAGGCGTATGTTATTTAGGCGTTGTTTTTTTTTTTTTTTTGTCCGTGGGGGGGGGGGGAGGGCATGGGGGGGGGGGCTGGAAAAAGATTATGAGTGGAGGGAAGTTTGAGAGGAGAGCCATGTTGCTCTTGACACAGAGAGAGCGGTTCACGCTGCCCACTCTAGGCCAGTTGTTTTGGCCCGTGTGATTTCAATAGTCGGCACAGTGTTCGAAGACATAATTTAGCCCGTTCCCGCAAAGTGCCATGGGATCACCGAGTCATCGGGGAATTCCCAGGATTTCGAAACCATTACTATCGCCACCTGGAGGGATGTGGCGGAAACGGGGGAGGGTCTTGACCTCCCAGGAACATCAACATCATCAATTATTAGTTGCAATTATTCTTATTTTTCCTCAGAATTATTGTCTTTGGTTGCTGGTAATGTACAATATTTAATCATTATTCTCTAAACATTTAATTTGATAATAGTATATCGTGTATAGTAGTGTATAGTATAGTAGTGTATATTGAAATATACACTACTATCATCGTCATCATCATCGCCATCATCTCGAGGGTCAACGACATGTGTCGTTGCATGATCGTTGCAGTATTTCACACGTCAGAACTGGCGCGTTTACCTGCTGCAAAATCCGAATGTCATTAATGTGGACCGAGCTCTGGGCACTCTTTGTAATGGGTCATGCGCGCATGTGTAGTAATGTGGGATCCATATGGACCCTGAAGTAAGGGTGGGTGAGGACCTCGTATGACGTCACATTGCATCGTCGCCACATGACTAGGTTTGACGTCACATTACATCGCTGTCACGTGGCCTGGTATTACGCCACACTCGTATGATGTCATCACAAATACTAATTGGTCTTAGCGTTACATAATTGTATTAATAAGCATTAGTTAGGGATGTTGTTCAGGGTATGTTAATTAGCACTAATTAATTAGCACATGACTCTTCGGCTCGTGACGTCACATGATGCCCTTTCTTGCGCGCACTTTCTTGCCGATATTACCTTGAAACTGAGCCATCTAATTCTTTCGCATTAATAAAAGAAGCCGCTTATTTCTACACAGACATAAATACAACGCGCCTCTGTTGGTGGACTACAGTCGCAGCTTGTTTTCGAAGGCAGCATACAGAGGATTGAAAAGAGCGTTTTCTGGGTGTCATAATAATAATAATAATTGGTTTTTGGGGAAAGGAAATGGCGCAGTATCTTTCTCATGTATCGTTGGACACCTGAACCGCGCTGTAAGGGATGGGATAAAGGAGGGAATGAAAGAAGAAAGGAAGAGGTGCCGTAGTGGAGGGCTCCGGAATAATTTCGACCACCTGGGGATCTTTAACGTGCACTGACATCGCACAGCACACGGGCGCTTTAGCGTTTTCTCTCCATAAAAACGCAGCCGCCGCAGTCGGGTTCGAACCCGGGAACTCCGGATCAGTAGCCGAGCGCCCTAACCACTGAGCCACCGCGGGCGGGTTTCTGGGTGTCAAAATTTCCATTTACGCAGAGTTCTCTCGCTATGCCTGATAGAGCTAAAAAATCGAAATATACTGATATGCGCCTGCGTAGCCGTCACATTGGAAAGCACATTGGCGACCAGTTTCTGTCCATTCGCTATTCTCAAGTATAAGAAGAGTATCGTGAATATGTTCCCCTCCCCCCGCACTCCCAATTTCTGGTAGATGATGTAGAGGGTCTGTGCTTGTCAACTGCCGGTTCGTGCGTGAATGAACGAGATCTAGCGACGCTTCCGATAGTGACAAGTATACGCGAAGCAGTTGCCGAATATTGACACTGATAAGCTTACAATTAGTGAAGCAAACTTCATGAAAAAAGTACCCTCCGACGTACTGGTGGTAACCACGTAGTGGTAACCTCGTACTGGTGGTAACCCTGCCCGCAGGCCATAACCTCTCCGAGGGTTCTTCCCAGATTATAAGCTTCTCATATTTCGTGCACATCAAGTGTCTATATATACACACCTTTTAAATAATGAGAGACCGCTTAGTGCTGCGATTGTAATAAATAGTCATCACAATGGCATCATCATCATTTTGGCTTTCCTGTCTCACAGGATTCTCAGAAATGTTTTTAACTGAAAAAAATTCTTGGTAGCTTTTTGAGTTTTTGTTTGTTTTTGTTGTTGTTTTCTGAGGTCGAGCAGCCAACCTCAACCTCTAAATGTGAGGTTGAGGTGAGGTTGAGTGAGGCCGCCAGTGGCCTCAGGAAAAGCGAGGTGAGGGCGTCACGGGAGACCTCAACCTCAACTTATGAGGTTGAGGTCGAGTAAGGTCGGCAAATTTTTTTTTGAGGATGAGGTGAGGTCAAGATTTTTGAGGTCAAATACCGACCTCTGATTGCACGTCTTTCGACGCTGTTCTTGGCTGCAGACTACTTTCATCGGGTTAGGTATACCACTGGTTCGATGTGATATACTCCAGAAGAGCCATCTTTCCTCATACTAATACCGTTTTATAAGCCCGCCCCTCATGTAATGTTCGGATACTTAAGCTCCGCCTTAAGGGTATGACGCGATAGCGTTGATGGGTTAATGCACATATATGCAGAATCAGTCATTCTCGACTTTGCATTCATAGATCCCTGGGAGTCCTCACACCACTCCTGGCGCAGTGATGCAGGGGTTAAGCGACGCGCCCTTGCCTAGCGATGGCAGGTGCTGCCACCGGTGGGGCTTGTGCCACCCAGGTTTCTCTTCACGAGCAACGTCTCGCGGCCAATCATTAATTTAACTGCCACCTGCCACAAGGTCATGTAACCTAGGTGGCCCACCTATAGGTTTCTTCTCCGGGAATTTTTCGCTCACAACGCCGGCGACGGCGACGTCGGAGCAGATGAGGAGGAGGAGGAGGAAAGGCAGGGAGGTTAACAGGAAGAATAACCAGTGTGCTACCCTGCACGGGGGGAAAGGGGTGAGGGGATAAAAAGATGAAGGAGAAAAGAGAGTAGCAGGAAATTGAATTCACTACGCAAAGTCATAACGTTCGGTAAAATCACAGCCAATCTTGCAGGCCCGAAGTTCTCAAGAAGCGGAGCAGTGCCTTGGAGGCTGGATTTTCTGCTGAGCATGAGCATTAACGCGATCGCGTTAAAAAACGCTACAAGCGAAGGGAACACCACGCTTGAACGAGTATGTGTATGGGGACGGGGATGGCGAAGGCTAGCGTCTGGAAACGTCGAAAAACGTAAACACTTGCGAGACGGTGCGCGTGACCAGGCGGGTACCGCTGTTACTGGTCAAAGGCGAAATTTGTCTGCAGAACTGGGGAAGGAAATTGGAGTGCAGACAACAGAGTTATCCAGTGACATTTCTGGGCTACTTTTAAGAAGAGTTAATCGCAGCCTTTGTCGTCTTTAATAGCTTGCTCAAAAAGCACAATTAAATACGAGGCACTAAAGAAGATAGAATGACAGCTTTTAATTGGTACCAGTGTCGATGGTGGTTTGCAGAGAGAGTGACTGCAAAGGCGAAAACGTCGAAGGAGGAGAGAAAACTAGGACAAGAGCAGTTGCACATAAAGGGCAGAAAAGGCAAGAAGGTGCGGTACCGGCAGCAGCTGTTTTTCGGCACTTCGCCGTATCTGCTCTTTCTCGTCCCTTGTTTTTCATAACAGCGAGAAAAGAAAAAAAACTCCTAGTCTGCCCACCAACTAGCCCAAGTGAACACGTTAACGTCACAAAGTCACGCTTGCGCAACGCAACCGCAGGAAATAAACGCACCTTTGTCGAATTGAGAGTAAATTGTACCAGCGTCATGGTGTGTTGCGTTATGAGATATTCTGCATTTCGCGGCGACTAGCACGCGCGTCTACGCATCGAAAGAAAATTAGTTCAGGCGTTTCCTTCTGAAAACTGTCTCGATGGCGACCGCGCTCTAGAGGGAAATGTATTGCGAGGACAGGACGTGAAATCTGCTTATATGTCGCGCTTCCTTCTTCTTCGCACTAACGGTGCTTAGCGTCGATAGTCCTGACGATCCAGAGTAAACATGACAACGAGTGAATGCGTGCAAAGTGAACTAGCTCGAAAGGAAAAGAAAACATATATAAGGTGTGTTTTTATTAGATGGACAATTTAATGCAATTCGCGTGGTAACACGTGGCATGTGGAAACTGAATCTGTAATCCATCTGATTGATCTAAAGGTACCTGTGGCGAGACAGTTTTGTCGATAAAATCTGCCAGCGAGTAGCACTTGTGCAGACGTACAGTCTAGCGCGATTTTAAGGTTATCGCATTCGTTCCAGCTGAACCGGGCCAAGTATAATTACTCCTGGTCTATGCGGTCACTTACTCCGCAACAAAACATGACGATGCAAGATAGAGTAATCCTTTGGCTAGCTAAGCTCATCTATTCGTTGCATCCGTCTTGGCAAAATAAACCGTGTCAGAGCAATTTAATTCGAGTAAGCTAAGCCTGAAGTGATCATCCTCAAATCGGTTGGTCTTATGGTTTTATGGGGTTTAATGTCCCAAAGCAATTCAGGCTATGGAGGACGCCGTAGTGAAGGACCACCTGGCGTTCTTTAACGTGCACTATCAATGCACAGTAGACGGGCCTATAGAATTTCGCGCCCATGGAAATGCGAGCGCCGCGGCTGGGATCGAATCCGCGTGTTTCGAGTCGGCAGCCGAGCACCGTAACCACTGAGCCACCGCGACGGCGTTACCTTCATATCGCGTTAGAGTGTACTAAACGTACGCTCCCTTATAAATGGATATCTGGGATTAATTACGGCCACTAAAACCAATAGGCCACGCCCGTTTTAGTATGTAGACTTTCTGCGACGCTGGCAGATTGCGGCTAGGCGGTAATCGAGAGTTGTGGCTCGTGAGCAGCGGCTTAATGAGCCCGCAGTAATTAGCCTATCAAATTAAACCGAATGGACTAATTCAAATCAAACCGATTAAATCGAGTCAGATATCAAGCATGGACGGCGCAGCGCAGCGCTCCTGCGCAGCCCGCGATTGAGAGCTTTGTTCATCCATCTCTATTTGACCAAGGTAAAACCGGGCGGGTGAAGCCAAACAAGTCTTTTCGGGCTGCGCTTTAGCAAAGTTCTCGGCGAACAGTGTTGACGACCTCAACAGTTCGCACAAGTTGCGGCCCGACTTCTACGAGGCGAGAGCTGCGTTCTTTCATTCCTTAATCCGCGAGAGTGGAGCGCTGGGAAGGGTTCGTCGGCCCCGAGATTGACTTTGGGGACAATGGTACGGCGGAAAGCCGAAGGTATGCGTCTGTAAAACCACGTTTTACACTTCTCTGGCGGCGCAATAAAACGTGCCGGTGCGAGGACCCGTCGCTGTGCCGCTGCAGTCTCCAAAGGGCGACGCCCAGGGGAGCGAAAAAAGCTCGTCCCGGTCCGCCGACCTGGAAGGAGTGCCTCGTTCTCCTCGCCGCCGCCAGGTGACGCGTCGGCGCCAACGCGCTTGCGACCAGAGTCAAAATATAAGGCTGGGCGCCGGTCCGCAGTTGCGTGCAGCGCACTTACAGCGCGGTATCATCGTCTGATCACTCTGGCATTCAATGGAAAACTTTGCAGCCCTGCGTATTAGATTCAGTATCAGATTGATTGTATCAGATTCTTCCGCCATTTGTGGCCGTTATTTGAGCGCCTGCACCTCAACTATTACTAGGGACCATATCTGGTGTGTTGCACTCGCTTCCTTTGGTAGCTTGAAAACAAAGGCGGTGGTGGTGATTCATGATGCCGAAATGGCTGGCCCTGCTTTTTTCCCCTCCTTTTTTTACCATTAAAGCATTACACTCCCCATATTTCCGCCGTTTCTTTTCTGTCTTCCCTGTAACGAGCGAGCAAAAAGCGCGGTTCACCATTGTACTAAAAGAAATAATTGACATTGTTTTAGTGCACCCAGCGCGGTGAATATATCTATGTTTTTTTACGATTCTGTCTGTGTCTCCTCCCGGTAGTTTTTAGGCGCCGATTATCGTGAAAACATCATGAATCAAGCATTTGCTCCATTGTTTATTAAGTTTCCTTCAGAGATTTTTCTCTTTTTTTTTTTTGAGAAATGCTGCGTCAGCTGACTTAACGTAAACGTCTGCAATGCTTTACTTGAAAGAAAAAATGACTTAAAAGGAAGTGAAAGCTTATTGTGTTAATTCACGCTGAGGTACAAAAATAAACTATGAGAGGAAAGAGAGCCACCATACTGGAACATCAGGTTCATCCGTGTGGCAGGCAATCTTCACGTACTGTCTGTATTCAATTATCCCGAAAGGCGCGCAGCGTTGTACACAAATCTCGAGAAGTGAATGAACTACGCGGACCTCCGCTACGTTTCCGGACGCTTCGGCCTGCAGATAGGCAGGCTGCACGCAAGTCTAGGCGCGGCGTCTGTGTCGCTGAGGCGGCGGCTTCGGCGTGTTTGCAGAGTGCCAACAGCGGGTTAAGAGCCTGGACAAACACAACCCCGACGAACGCTTCTACGGCGTCTATAAGCACATGCGCACGCCTCCAATGCCGTGCCGGTGGCTGCGTTTCTTCAAGCCGCAGTTCGGGCACCGCTCACCGGAAAGACAGCCGGAAAGGTACAACGTAATATGTGCTTACAGGCACTTTACTTATATTCGTAAGCCACACTGGGTGAACCAACTGTGCACAACTGGCTTCGGCTTGGGTGGACGAAAAATCAGTGCGATACGCATGTACAAAAGTAAAAAAATAAAACGCAGCAGCAACTCTGTTCTTTTGCAGTCGACCTTGTAGTTAATGCTTTTCCCCCCTTTCTGTAGTCGAAGAATGTTGGTGATTCGGTTGAGCTCAGTTTGTGTCAAGTTTACTACAGCGCATTTTCCATGATTTTGTGTGTTCAGAGTCCGCGTGATTGCTATAGTCTGTACGTCGGCGTGGCACAATGTGGAATGCATTTCAGTCAAACGGCGGTTATTGGCATATTTACTTCCGTGAAGTTCTTAGCATCCGTAGTTTAAATGACGAGGAAATGCACTTTCTCAGCGTGTTTTAACTGGAACCCTTTCAATCGTGACCACCTTCCTGAACTCATCCTGTTATATGGTGCGAAATTCCGGCACTTTCTTTATTGTTGATTTCCTCCACGTCACTCGGCAAAGGACGTTCTTCCTGCAAGAAGTTATCTCACACCGAAGGTCAGCCTCGAGACAAATAAAAGTGGGAGAAATGCTTTCGAATTTCGAAAAAAAAAAAACCTTGGACTGAGTACACTTACTGTCCCTTAACATTGCGCATCTGAAAACCTTGGACTGGCTGGCTAAGCTTTGCCGCTATAGAGAAGGCAAGTGAAGGCATAATTGCCGTCTGCCGGAAGTGAGGACAATGCCTCCGCCCTGGTGCTTTCTCCCCCTCGTAACTCTGCCTCAGCTGTGTCGCGTTTTTCCCGTGGCTGCGCTGATTTCCGGGGAAGAGTTACGCACACGCCCCTTGGTCCACTCCACGTGAGCATAAATCGTCGCATTAGTCGCCGCCGGCTGTGCATGCAAGGCCGCTGAGCCCCAGATGTCCGAGGGGGATTTTTACTAACAAAGGTTCCGGTAATGTATGGGAAGAGGCGGAGGCGACGCAGAGGCGGCAGCAGCCACGAGTAAGGCTGAAATGTGAAGATCTTAGCAGCCACAAGGACGCCATCTCTACTACGAAAGGAACAATTCAATTGTGAGTTTAGAGAGGTCTGTGTCCCCGTCCTTGCTTTCTCTGCTTCTTGTCTTTTCTTGTTTTGTTTTTTCACTCGCATTCGCCTCCTGGCGAATGAAACAAGAACGAAGCGGCAAATGCCCCTCAAAGGAGGTCTTCCAGCCAATGGCGTCTATCTGTTGTCATGACTTCGCGGATAATCTTGTTTATCGATGGTTACTCCCACTGCATTTGCCTGCCTCCTGCGATGTCACGCTAGCAGGTTCGAGAGGATTAACGACGGCCTCATGAGAACCGGTCGACGCCATTGGCTGGAGGGCCTGCATTCAGGGGCATTCACCCTTGGGGAGAACGTGCTTTTAGTGGCCATGAGGACCGCCAAGGAAAGATAAATATCAATTCAATTCAACTCTATTTTATTCCTCTTCGCTTTTCATCCTTACCGCCGGGATCAGCCACTGCGGTGGGGCTGTTGATATCAGGGGAATGGAACCGAGTGTATTGCACTGGCCTGGCCGAGGTAGCAATTGTGTGCCCTCACAGAGAGTGGGTGGCTTACAGCTGTCGCTGTTACTTGTTACGGGAATTCGTTGTCAGTTTTGTCGCCCAGCACTTGGATACGATACGAATTCCGCTGAGTGTAAGCGCAGCAGTTGGGCAGGCACTGCTTAGAACGCTTTGCCAAACTGGTGGCGATTCGGCTCTGTTTCTCGTTGTTTTAGCTCAAACGAAGGATTGAACTGCTGATCCTCTCTTCGAAGCTATAGGCAGGTATAATTCTTCGTTCTCTAAATACCAGTAACCAAACACGACAAAGTTATATATGCCGAGATATTGGCTCAAGATATTGTTGCGTCCTAGTGGACATATATATAGTGCGTGCTAGTGCTTACAGTGGCATTTGACCCATGCCACTTCGTTTGGTCTTGAATTTTGGTTCACCATATCCAAACTTGCAAACGTCTTCCAAATAACTTATGAGACAGTCGTTTGGCCGGAAAGTCCCCAAAAGTGAAGGATATGCAATCTGGGAAGGTGTTGTTCCCCACGCAATAAAGTCATGTCCAACATTCTCGGACACAATTTTTGGAAATTGGAGAATGGTAAGGTACTGTTATGGAAATATTGAAGGTAATGGTCCATTTTTCTGATATCTACCAAAATTTTTCTTTTATGGTGTTTCCATCAATTCCATCCAACAGTAAAAACTTCCTTAGAAAACCAGTGGGGAACGCTTTTTACGATAGCAAAAACGTTAATAGAAAAAAAAAATGCAAGACTGCCGTCGGGTGATCTGCTGCCAATATATTGATTGTTACAGTGAAATGAAGAAAATTGCTTTCATAAAAGGTTTCCGGTTCAAAAATGCCTTTGTCCAGAATTACAAAGTGAGCAAGGGTTGAGAAACCTCAGGCAAGCACCTCGAATTCTCTACCATGGACATTTGTCCAGAGTTTTTGGGCATGGCTGGTGCCTCCGGTGCTCTAGAATGTCAAGGACAGCGCACCAAAGCTTGAAATAAATAAAAATAAATTGAAAAGGGCATGAATTCAATTCCTGGAGGCTTACACATGCTCTGTCTCTTACTGTCCGCGGAAATACCTAGCAGAACAAACGAGAAGTCTGGAGTTAGGAACTGGGTAAGAGCACGAGAAAATAGGACACGGAGGGGACTCATACAGGAGGTACCGGTTCCTAACACCATGCATCAAATCGATTCAATCAAATCAATTCCTTTCCCATCTTACAGATAGCAACAGTCCAAAATCGTCTCGCTTCTCAAACGCTAGGATTTACACCTAAATGCGGTAAACTTTTTCGGTGAATAAAGTGCCCTCAATGGGCGATGATAGGCTTAAAAAAGAATCCACAGAGGAAAATCTAAACCGGTGACCGGGAGTGGCTAGGATGTAGGGACACTTAAGCCACGCTATGAATACGTTCCTGCAAACTGCATGTTGTACATAATTCCTCCAGCTGTTGTGAACAACCTAATATTTGACACTATCTACATTTAAGAAGAATCAAGCATGAATCGTGCTTAATTTGATGTTTTCCAAATCAATCGTCAATATCCAGCTTTCTCACAATGGACGTCCTCACTCACAGCAGTGAGAAAACCTACAGCATCCTCTGTGTAAGGATTCGCGGAAAATAGTGCAGCAAATTGGACGAGAACGTTAACGGCGAATGCAAAATTAACTGAATGCGCTTTCGATATATCAGATTGATGACAGGAGTGCCTCTATAGTATGTCGTCCGAAGATTAGAAGATATACGCTGGCTTCCAAGATCATTGCCACACGTTTCTTTAAGACGGACATTTGGCAGTCAAAACCCGCCTTGTTTCTTTTCGTTCTTAATTGGTGACTTCGTTTTGCTGAGACGGCCGATTGCCGTTCGCTATATCCCGCCAGGTCCATCCTTTCGAAACGCGAAGAATGTTTGTTTTGAGGTAGCTCCTAACGAACGGGAATTATTTCCGAACATGAATGGTTAAGCACTAAGGCGCTTGCACTTTAGATCACACTAGCATTGCGTCATGCAACGTATCTTAGTTTGCGGCCAGTTGTACTGTGCCGCGCTGGTGAGGGTCGAATAGCCTGTCGTGGTAGCCGCCAGATGGCGGCACGCGTACCGTCCCACTGCGCCCGCTACGTTCCGCTCGCTTCGCGGTCTGATCGAGTTTCTCGCGGCGCCTCTGCACACTGCTGTGCGCGCGCGCAGTTGAAGAAGGTTAGAGTCAGCCTCTCCACTGACTATAAACAAAGCTGTACAAAAACAGGTCTCGACACAGTCCTGCTTCGTGGCACGTTTTTCCGGCTGTCTTATCACGGATTTGTACAGTCAATTTGCTGCGTTTTTCTGTATGTATTAACTGCACCTTATATTCAAAATACTAGGATTTCACGTTCGTGAAGTGGTATGCATTGCGGAGGGCAGATAACCGGTCCTTCGCCACGCTAGCAGAGTGGATTAAAAAAATGTAGACGCAGCAGAGGGCAACGTAGAGTAACATGGGAGATGAGATTACGGAACTTGTGCATTCAAAGGTGGGGGCAGCTGGCATAGGTTATCAATAGGAGAGGCCTTTGTCCAGCAGTGGACACGTACTACGCGATATGATGATGGTGGTAGTGGTAATGATGATGATGATAAACCGGAATATGTATTGTGGTTTTCACAGTGGTTCGGCCAAATGCAGCCATTCTTGCCTGGATAACACAAGTCGGTGTGCGGCACGTGATTTTCGGCTAGACTCAGAAACTCACAGGCATGCATTTAGTTCTGGCCGTAGTTAGGTACCAAACTACGACCCCGGGGCAGAACCTTGGCCACCAGTGTGCTGAGACGCAAGTTACCACCACAAAACTCATTAGGGGTGATAGTGAGATACTGTGCCCTGAATAGTTGGCAGCAGTGGTGGCGCTTGTAATGTACAGAGTGCCATCTGGGCGCAGACTAAGTATGCACGCAAGATTTTTTTTTCCTTCGCATACCCGGGTGCGGTAAGAGCCGCGGGGTGATGGGAGTCGTCGCTAGAGGATGCGTTCCGAAGACAAATCATGCTGCAAGCGGCATACAAAGGCGCGCCGTCCTCGAACGCTACAAACCAGGACGTACAGCCCCCATCAAAAGTATACAGCCCAAGGGATTTACTTCTAAGCTGTTTAGCGCGTCTCTCTAGCACATCTAGCAGTCCAAAACTTGGGAAGATTTAGGAAGCGAAGCCATTCTTCTTTTAAGAGATTATGTTCGCTGAGGATGTTTATTTATTTTATTTATCACATACTGCGGACCAAATACGGTCCAAGCAGGAGAAGCACAATACAAAACACTGAAGTACAAAACTTTGACCTTGAAAGATGATAAAGCAACACGCAGTGTCAACAGCATAGCGCGTCACAGGCAGTGCCAACCGACGGTTGAAATTACTCAGGGAAGGCAAGCAAAAGAGAATCATGAGGCGGTGCATTCCAGTCAGTAATCGCATTAAGAAAAAATGAATACTTATAGGCACGCTGCAGATCTCGCAAGCAAACCCGTTGGGCTGTAACTTTTGACAAGGGCTGGACATTTCCTGGCATATTTTTGCTACACAGCTAGGTAAACCTGAAACGAGCATTTTTCCAGGCTAAGACATTATTATAATACAGTGATTGGCGTCGGGCTGCATCTTAGAGGCATCGCAGAGCAGAACTGCCGGCTTGTGCACGATTTTTGTCCTTAAGCTGCAAGAGAACTCGTCCTAACATGGATGTTGCCGAGTTCCTTGAGGTCTTAGACATATTAAAGCTTCAGCGCAGGAAAGCGTTCTCGACATGCCGAAACAAATGTAAACAGCTGCGCACAGTCCTATATATAGCTCGCTGACTCGAAAGGGAACGTTTGAGGAAGAGGGGACCAATCCAGTAATCATTTGCCCATGTCATGCTGCCGAACAGTGCAGAAGAAAAGAAGCCCTCAATAGCGAGGAAGTTGACGCAAAACGGGTCGCCTCTTGATTAGAGGCCATGATTCGGCAAGATTGGACTCCCAAGGCGGAGCAACGGGCCGAAATGAAGTTGAAGTCGCTCGCCGGATACTTTCTCCCACGAGCAAACATTATTCACCGACTCAAAATAGAGCCCCGGGGGCTCTTAGTCTCACTCGCTGTCACTGGAAGCCTCCCCTTCAAAGACAAACTGAAGAGGCCTGCTCCGGGCATTCTCGAAGTTCCTGCGATCTCTTCGGGTGATGAAAGCGCAGTTCGCCCGTGTTTTCCATGGAATAACTTTGTTCTTTTTTTTTCGTTTCGAGCGTGAACAAAAGAAGGTCTTTAACGCTCAAAATGACAAAAGATATTGCGTGGGTGGCAGGAAGAAAAAGAGCAAACGTAAATTCCAAGTCAAAGAGAAGGGGTCCCCGTTTGCATTCCTCTAATACCTCCGGAACGGATTCTTAATCACGCCTCTTCCAGTGTTTTGCTTTATTCTTGCTCTTCTAAAAATCTTCAACAGGCACCCGAGCGCCGTGGAGAAATGCGAGGCTGAGCGCGCTCTCGTGGCGCTGTAGTCTCGAGAATTTTTCATATCTTCTCAAAGCAATCTTTTCTCAATTTGTCTTGAAGCGAACGGCCCCAGTGTTTAGGAGCAATCACTTGAGATTCTTCAGGATTAGATTTTATGCCGAGCAGAGAGCGAGGAAATTAACTATACTGGGATATGCAATAACGCGGCGCTTAAATTAAAACTTAAAAACAACAACAATATATGCTGACGGGTGGAGCTGAGCGAAAACACGTGACAGGCTGCGAATGTGAATCGTTCGTGTGTGTTCTCACATTGCGCCCTTTTTCTTGGCCTTCAGCCGCATTCTTTGCTTTTCCTGTGCTTGACCGAGTTCGGCATGACGACGTTAAGCCGAGACAGGTTCGGCGCTTATTAAGAGAAAGAAGGCCAATTCTGGCGCAGAATGAGTCTATGCTAATACTGCTCGTGCGCACATGCTTTGCGTGTCGTGAGGGTAAATCAAATTGCCTACACCCTCCCTGATGGCTCAGTGGATGTGGACTCCGTTCTGGTGCGTGACACCGGATCGCACGTTCGACCCGTGGGCTAGGGTTCGCGCCTTTCGATGGACGCGGGTCCAAAAAGCGCTCATTCACTCCGATTCAGGTGAAGTTTACCGAATCCCAACTAGTGCGAATTAACCTTCAAGTTTTTTACGACTACGTCTCTCCCAAGTAACCCCCTTGCGCAGCTTGTGTCGCGAAATACATAACGTTTTTGGGAGACCGATATTTGAGTGTGACAGAAGCCAATATACGTATGGCGGGGCGGCGAGGTTGTGCCGACATGGTCGTCTCTCCGATTGCCAAGAACAGTGCCTGAGCGAGAGCGAAGTTAGGCGTGAACCAGAAGTGAAATTATGCAGTTCCTACTCATCGCTGCGCCCACCGTTGCCTGGCAATGTTCTACAAGCACTTTAAAAAAGTTAAACGGTTCACGGTTCTGGATTCGAAATTCTCTGGCATGCGACGTGCGCGGGTACGGCGGCTGAAGTGGCACGCATAGGACAACAAAGGCAAATGAGCGATGTGAGGTATACGCAACATGTGCAAACCAAATTTTATAGACGCGTAGGGTGTGTTTACTGCGTGAGCTCGCAGCGGCCCAGATTTGGTCTTGACGAGAACAGCAAACCAGTCGAAGGCGGTGCAGAAGTCACGGAAACGCCTGTTCGATATTCGTGAAACAGCAAAGCATGTGCCCACCCACTTTGCGGCCCGAACTTCGTGACAGCGATTCGATTGCGGACATAAACGCGTGCGAGCCCGTTTCTGTGCGCTGCCGACGGACGACGTGCGAACGCGAATAACGCCTGTAATTCTAAATGCGCTGCGAGAGCGATGCAGTATACTCGTCTTAACTGATACGAATTAACGCTGATCCGAGGTGTTTTTTTTTCTCCGATGCTCAGGCAGCTTTTGGCTCATGCGCATTTCTCTGCTCCCATGGGAATTCAACTTTTCATCGCGCCGAGGTACTTTGTACATGTATCTAAAATGTTTTATGGTTTATAGGGGTTTAACGTCCCAAAGCGACTCAGGCTATGAGAGACGCCGTACTGAAGGACTCTTAAAATTTCGACAACTTAGGGTTCTTTAACGTGCTCTGACTTCGCAAAGTACACGGGCCTCTAGAATTTCGCCTCCATTGAAATTCGACCGCCGCGGCCGGGATCGAACCCGCGTCTTTCAGACCAGCAGGAGAGTACCATAACCACTCGGCCACCGCGGCGGCTGTACGTGTCTATACGTAATATCGGAATTATCGCTTGTGGAGTATGCATGCCCGGAAAGTACGCATTCAAATGTCCATCAATGCACTTTCGAAACGCGCATCGAAACCCTCATTTGTCTGGTGCAGCTGGTGTCTGCCTTCGGACAGCGTCTTGGGCCCTTGTCGCATCCGTGGTTATTTTCTGTTTATTTTTCGAGGAGCGAGGAGAAGAGAGCCTCTCACCTTCAAGAAGGGATGAATGCATAACGAGCCACGTGGCATGACGCGTAATCAAACCCCTCTTGTTTTATACTTTTGACAAGGACTGCGCTTAACACACAGGCTTCAACATATGCCCTCCACTTTCTCCTGATGTTTCTTCTAGGCACAGCATTTTGCAGCGCTAGCTGTTCTTAGTTCGTTCCTGAAAAATGTGACGTCGGTGGCGCCGAGTGCCATGGGACTCGGAGGGAGCATCCTCTAGGATGTTCACCCACCGGGAAATATGCACCTCCCGCTTACGAGCCCAGCGCCTCCCTTTAAGCACCTGCCTGTGCGTCCTGAGTAAGATGCAGACGCTCTAATATATCAGCTCTAATATGACTGCATTTCTTCGCGGTAACAAGCCAGGTAACGCAGGATTACATTCCCTATATAGTCTTGTTACTGTCCTGCGAATTTCTTTTTGTTTGCGCGCGGGTTATGTCGTCCTGCCTAAATAGATTCAACGAGTTTAAAAACCTGTATTTAAAAAGTTGCGAAAAAAAATGGCCGAAGAGAAATTTGGAAAAGCATTTTCACTCTTAATTTTTTCTGAGCCCCCCTCGAAGCCATACTCTGGGACACGCACCTGCATCACGGTGCAGGTGTAGCCACCTGGGTGGAACAAGAACAGGTGCTAGTGTGTTTTCTTTTCATCACTCTTCCTAGAAGAATAAAAAGTCTACGACTGCAAGGTAGAAACGATACGCTTAAAGGCAAAAAAAAAACAACAAATAACTTCCTTTGGGACGCGTCGAGTTGATGTGGTTATTTGCACTGTCGGACTTTGTGCAAACTGGAAGCGTTGGCTCAGCGAGTGTCTTCTACTTGCGAAGAGTTAATCTGTGGCTTGTTTGTTCAGGCGTAAATCTCCCATCACCTATGGCGCTTGCCTGCCTCGCTTGGAAACCCGCAGCGCGTGTGAATGCCTTCTCTCTGCGTGGAAGCACCGTGCGTCAATGTTTGCCGCGAGGAGAGAGGGTGCTTGGTGACTCCGCGATGCAGCTACATATACTGTATACGAGCTCCTTTTCTCCACGTTAAGCCGCTTACTTCGTGTGCGGAGCGTTTGAACGCCAGGACGTTGCCGGCTGCAGTGCTTAGCGGCACTGAAACGTGTTTGACGCTGAAAATGAGAGAAACGAAAAAATTGAGTTTTTCTCGTCATGATAAGCCTGTACTCTTCAAAATAAACAGCTATCCTCGCAGACCTATTTTGGTGTTATATTACAGTTGGCTCAGGAGTGCAAACTGCTGGGCTAGTTGGTTCATATTGCATAGAAAAGGAACCAGCGAAAATAGACGCAAGACAAGAACAAAGGAGGCACACACCACAACGCTGGACTTACAACTGGTGTATTGCGATGAAAAATCGCTCATTTTAAAGGAATTTCCTGCCTGCGCACCCACCCTACAGACAATACACTTCGCGCACCACATGATGACATGCCTACTATAACGATAAAAACTTGTACTCCTTTTCAGTGATAATCACAGACGGCTCGCTGACGCATTTCTGCTTATTCTTTCTGATCATGAATGCCTCCAATAGCTCACGCTCACGTTTAGATTTCCCCCGCCCGATAATGCTGGCAATGTGAAAACTAGGAGAACATTTGCAGTCCTTTACATGTAAGGCTAGATTGCTGCCTGTGCCTGTGCCCAAAGTTGTGCGATGTTGCCTCAGGCGCTCATTTAAGCATGCTCCAGTTTGGCCTATGTAGATTTTCCCGCATGACAATGGGATTGAATACACCACGCCCACTGCGCATGTGGTGAACATAGTCTGGTGTTTCGTGTTGCAAACACCAGTTCTGCGCATGTCTGCAAAGGTTTGGGCGCACAAACCGGACAGTTTGCAAGGAGCAGAAAATGCCATAGTGACACCAAACTTCTGAGCCACTTTTTTCAGACCATGTGAAGTCTTGTGGAAGTAAGGCATGACTTCCAACTTTCTTGTTGGCACTTCTACTGGCCTGGCATCCTTTGAAGATAACTTCAGTTTTTTCCCCAAAGATTCCGCCACCGCCAGCAAAACCGAGGGAGGAAACCCAGAACATTGTAGCCGTTCAACCTGCTCCGCCAGACTTTGCTGCATCACATGAGGGCAACTCTTCTTTAAGGCATTCAAAAAAAAAACACATAAGTTTGCAATGCTGCGCTTCACTAACTTTGAATGGGCCGAATCATACGGCAACAGTGCCTTCTTAGACCTGGGCGCATATTTCCAGCACACGTGTTGATTGGGTAAAAAAGTCAATTCCTCCCTCGGTTTTGCTGGCGGTGGCGGAATCTTTGGGGAAAAAACTGAAGTTATCTTCAAAGGATGCCAGGCCAGTAGAAGTGCCAACAAGAAAGTTGGAAGTCATGCCTTACTTCCACAAGACTTCACATGGTCTGAAAAAAGTGGCTCAGAAGTTTGGTGTCACTATGGCATTTTCTGCTCCTTGCAAACTGTCCGGTTTGTGCGCCCAAACCTTTGCAGACATGCGCAGAACTGGTGTTTGCAACACGAAACACCAGACTATGTTCACCACATGCGCAGTGGGCGTGGTGTATTCAATCCCATTGTCATGCGGGAAAATCTACATAGGCCAAACTGGAGCATGCTTAAATGAGCGCCTGAGGCAACATCGCACAACTTTGGGCACAGGCACAGGCAGCAATCTAGCCTTACATGTAAAGGACTGCAAATGTTCTCCTGCAATGTTTTCACATTGCCAGCATTATCGGGCGGGGGAAATCTAAACGTGAGCGTGAGCTATTGGAGGCATTCATGATCAGAAAGAATAAGCAGAAATGCGTCAGCGAGCCGTCTGTGATTATCACTGAAAAGGAGTACAAGTTTTTATCGTTATAGTAGGCATGTCATCATGTGGTGCGCGAAGTGTATTGTCTGTAGGGTGGGTGCGCAGGCAGGAAATTCCTTTAAAATGAGCGATTTTTCATCGCAATACACCAGTTGTAAGTCCAGCGTTGTGGTGTGTGCCTCCTTTGTTCTTGTCTTGCGTCTATTTTCGCTGGTTCCTTTTCTATGCATTACAGTTGGCCTACAACGGAGGCTTCTG
The DNA here is from genome assembly GCF_052857255.1 of Amblyomma americanum. NCBI lineage: Eukaryota > Metazoa > Arthropoda > Arachnida > Ixodida > Ixodidae > Amblyomma > Amblyomma americanum. The sequence goes on from NC_135498.1 coordinate 6,221,141, forward strand.
CCAGAAGTTGGTGCGCTCCGGAACTTAGCGAGCAGCCTTAATTGCCGGAAGAAAGAGAAACCGAAAGAAATAAGCATACGGAGAGATTTTGCAGGTGCTAATCCCTGTCAAAGCGCATTTGACGCGTAGATCGAGGTTCAAGTGAATTCCCCATTCCCCACTGCCATGTCATAGTGAGATGCGAGCAGTTACTGCGGATTTATTTTCTTCAAGACCTCTACTTCCTATCGTTTCTCCCCTGGGCTTGGACGCGATAGCCACGCAATATTGCAGACCACACTGTCAATACCCACCACCTTATGCCTCTCTCAGTCGTACCTAAACGCGCCGATGGCGTCCACTAGCGACAACTGCGGACGCGGTCTCTCTCTTCCCCACACCTTGCCCGCCTCTTCCACCCCACCGCCACCCTACTGCGCCTCATGTGAGGCAACTTCCGCAGTCTATACCACCACATGCGGGCCTGCTCATCTCCCAGCCGCGTCCGTGGACACTCTAAACACGAATGGGCCATAATGGGAGTAAGAAGGGAGTAAACTGTCCTCCTCTCGCGCACTCCCATTCCAGGGCAGGGTAGGCTGCCCAAGTTCCGCAGTAGATTTAGATTTACCGCAGCGGTGACCTAGTTGTTTTAGCATCCGCCTCGCATGTGGGAGGAGCGGGGTTCGATCCCCAGTGCCGCCGGGTACCCACCACTGATACAGTGGGTACAAGATTTCCCCTGGTCTGGTGCTCGGCTTCTTCAGGGCGAAATACTTGAGAAATGGCTCTTTGACCTCACCTTGAGAAAAAAAAAACTTTGTGCCATGGCGCACTATGGCCACAGATGCCCTTGCGCCATAAAAATTCATCATCATCGTCATCATATTTCGATCACTAAATATGGGGAATGCTTACTCTTGGCGACGGAGCTCCAACGCGCGGAGCTCCCCTGTCGTCCTACCTGAAGCGCGCCGCTGTTGCCTACACCCCCGGAATAAGGGATGCCTTGGCTCGCATTCCGCGCACATTCAAAATCCACGTCGCCCATATTCAAGTAAACTGCGATATGCGCTGGTTAACGTAAAAAGCGTTGTTCCCAAGGAAAAATACCCTGGCGATGTTTACAGCGTCCCATGTTCTGGTTGTGACGGCGGCTACATTGGCGAGACTGGCAATTTTGAGAGTGTGGAAATATGGAGGGACAAACCTTTCGCCCCGCCCGCACTCCCACTCCGCGGATGCAGCGTTCCCGCTCGCTAACCGCGAAGGGGTTCGTGCTCGAGGGACAAAGGGAAGGGACGACACAGCGTTAACACTCATATGCTATTTATTACACTTGCAATCAATACACAGAGCGGGCCAGCTAGCTACAAAACATCAACGAGGCATTCCTCGGCAATAGAAGGCTACGTAAGAAGGACTTCCGACTTACCGGCTGGGGCAGGGGCGCGACTTCGGAGGTATCGGCGGCGAACGTTTGTATGCGCCGATAATGGCGGCCGGGTTCTCCCGTGCGCGCCGCATTCTTGAGGCAAAGCCTTTCCCTAGCATTTGCCGGGGAAGGTGACCAGAGCGCGCGTTTGCTACGCTCGCTTCGCTGCCTGGAACCGGAGGTCCAGCGGCAAGGCACAACGGATCCCCGTGCGCCTGCCGTGGAAGGTGACGGGAGCGTGCGGCTCCAACCGCTCTCGACGCTGGCCGGATCCCGAAGGGCCTCTCTCCGGTTCCGCAGAATTCCGCGTAACCTACGAGGTGGCGCTCCCGTCGCCGTTCCCTTTCCCCCATGAGGGAGACTTCCTTCCTCCCCCAGCCGGGGGCTGTCCGTCCCGACGGCCGACGATGAAGATGGGCCGCATCGAAACGGAGGGGGGAAACAGGTTTTCCACAAGAGGCGCCTAAAAGAGCACAGTAACGATGTTAGAAGCCTAAAAGTGAACTCCAGCGCTATCGCCGAACACTCGTTGTCAACAGGCCACGACATCGACTGGGTTAGTGCACACGTGCTGGCCACTGAAAGGAATTTGTTCCGTCCCCTTCACCTCGAGCCATTATTCATTCAAACATTAAGTCACACCCTCAATCTCAACACCGGAAATCTGACCCCTGCGTCCTCTTTTGAAGTGTATTTACTCGATCCACTGCGCGCGTCATCTCTGTGGCAACAAGGCTCCCTTACGGGAGCCGAGGCGTCATTTCTGCTTTTTTGGTAGGCGTCTCTTTTTAAGTTTAAGTAAGTTTTCTAGGTATATTACCATTTCAAAACATAGTAACTTGATGCAGTTAGCAATGGGAGGAGGCTTTTAAACGCGGCACCAGAAATCTTGAGGTAAGCGAATAGAGGAGATGTAAATCTCGATTCAAACCTTGATAACTGCTAGAACTTGGCATGCTTTGAAGAGGTAATTAGTTCCCGTTGCCAACCTCAAGTATTCCGTATATTTTAGTGATGGAGATCTACCTGACGGCTTGGGCAGTGTACCTTAACCCTTTATAGCGGTGCCCTATCGCATAGTTCGCTATAGAGCAAAGCTCTCTTCGTGTTTACAGTGCAGCACCTCCCTCCGCGTCCTCTTCCTCGGAGACAGCTCCTTCGGCCGCCAATTCCTCCAACCAGCATTGGCTGATAAATTTCAGTAAGGTTTACTCTCTCTGCTCGCACAACCCGTTGTGCCTTTTCTAATATGTCTACTTCCCGCCAAAAAGCTAGACCCGAGCTTCTGGCAGAGTCTCATTTTTAAAAGTTTGGCAGGGATCACTTTTACTGGTAAACACCTCCCCGCCTCCGCACGTGGCTGATCGAGAGGTAGCGCGCGATTTGCTTCGTAAATTTGTTACAAAGAAGAAAGTACGTGAAAGCTGGAATGAGTGACCTGAACTTCGAAAGCCCAGTAATACCAGCCGATGTGAGCCCCTTGGGTAGTAACAGCCGAAGAAGAACGGAGGCGAATACCAAACGGAAGTAG